>NW_019525213.1:532003-543395 GCF_002814215.2 Seriola lalandi dorsalis | reverse complement strand
CCCACCCCACCCCCCTCACTCCGTCCTCACCGCTAACCTGTACTCAGATATCAAACCCGATGACTCTCCTGTGAAAGGCACCAAGAGAGGAAAAGGAAAGAAGGAGAAGAAGAAGCTGGCGCTCGATCCGTTCGAAAAGAAAAAGCCGAAGCTGGATGAGTTGAAGGTACTGAAGTCGGCACATACTGTATTTTCCAGTTCAAACTGGAGGAGCATGAACTTGTTTGCTCATACATGACAAGATGTGAAAATACAGAAGAGGTAATGAAGAAGTATTTTTTTTTACTATCAACTTCATGTTGTTATATTTTTTTTTGTTTTTCACGAAAAAAAGGTGTATCCTAAGGAGCTGGAGGGTGAGTTTGACAACTTTGAGGACTGGCTCCACAGTTTTAATCTGTTCAGGGGAAAGGGTGGCGATGATGACGACCAGAACGTGACGGATGAAGACAGGATTGTTGGGAAATTCAAAGTAAGAGCAGAATGTTTATAGTTAAATACACAGAAGTAATTTTTTCTCTGGTTAAATCAGTTGTCTACATATAGTTGCCATTTCTTAAGAAAAACAAACTATCCATAGATGAATGTTTTGTTTATCCAACATAACACACCTGCAGAGAGTGTGGAGCGCTTTGCATGTTATGTAACAGTCTTTAGATAAAATGTTTTCCCCAATGTTTTTTCAATATAACCATTAAGTTGTTTAACTGTGTCCCTTTAGGGCTCGATGTGCATGTACAAAGTGTCAGATGATATGCCCAGAGACGTGAACTTCGACTCCAACATGGGAATGTTTCAGAACATCCCTCACAACGATCCCATTAACGTCCTCGTCCGCATCTATGTCATCAGGGTGAGATCTGTATTCTGTACTGTTCTCCACTGCATGTTAATGTGAATACTGATGGACATATACGAGGCAGGTCAGATTCTACATAAAGATTACTTTGATTATCGAATTTCATACTAAAATGATCCCTGTTTTTTTCCGTCAGGCGACTGATCTGCATCCAGCTGACATTAATGGGAAAGCTGACCCATACATCGCAATCAAACTGGGAAAGACAGAGATCAAAGACAAAGAGAACTACATCTCTAAACAGCTGAACCCTTTGTTTGGCAAGTAAGTCGGCAAGCTGTATTCCTGATTACAAAAATTTACTTTACAAAGTTTTTACCATGTTATGCATGTATTAAATGCCGAATTTCTTTTTTTACTCCACTCAGATCCTTTGACGTGGAGGCCACATTCCCAATGGATTCCACACTCACGGTTTCAATTTACGACTGGGACCTGGTGGGAACCGATGATCTGATTGGAGAAACCAAACTCGACCTTGAGAACCGTTTCTACAGCAAACACAGAGCCACGTGTGGTATCACATGTAACTACGCCATGTAAGAATCAAAGACCCACCTCCCACCACAGGATAGGTGATGCATAAGGATGACTCGGGGAGCATTAGATAATATGTCAGTCATGTAATAGTGCACGACATTAACTTTCAAATACTTAACTGTATATGGTTGCATGGTAAACCCCACATATTTGTTATACATGGCTTTTGTTGTGGTATTTATGACAAGTTTTTCCAAAAAGTGGAATTTTACTATTTACTGCAGAGTCATGATAGTTTTATTCAGTGCATCTATTCATGTAACTCTTAACTGCTTTTGCTCTTTTCTGTAGCCATGGTTACAATGTTTGGAGGGACCCAATGAAACCCACACACATCCTGGCGAAGCTGTGCAAGGATGGCAAACTGGATGGGCCTCACTATGGCCCTGGAGGAAGAGTGAAGGTGGAGAACCGTGTCTTCATGGCACCGACTGAGATCGAGGATGAAAATGGTATCTGTGGATTTCACTCACACTCCTTTGTTGTAATGCAATACAATAGCACTTTAAGATAGGATTTGACAGCATGAGTTTATTTGGGTTATGTTTGTCAGGTTTGAAGAAGCAGACAGAGGAGCACCTGGCTCTGACCGTGTTGAAGCACTGGGAGGAGATCCCACGGGTTGGATGCAAACTCGTCCCAGAACACGTGGAAACAAGACCACTGCTCCACCCTGACAAACCAGGAATTGAACAAGTGTGTCAATATATTCATTTTAACTCTATTCACATCACAACAGACATCTTTACAACCTGTACTAGAAAGTTTGTTTTCTTGTGTTCAACTGTGATTAGGGAAGAATTGAGATGTGGGTGGATATGTTCCCTAAGGACATGACTGCCCCTGGCCCTGCACTTGACATTTCACCAAGGAAACCAAAGAAGTATGTCCTCTTTTCAAAACTGGGTCAGATAATTAGCTTTCAGCGTTTATATACACTATATAAACTTCCCAAAAATGGTGTACTGCTTGAATAAATGTGAAGGATTACTCCAAAAGTGCTTTGGACTTGTCGTCTGTCATTGTAATATAATATAATATAATTATAATCATACACTTCATCTTGTCATTTTTCCTTGTGTTCAGGTTTGAACTGAGGGTGATCATATGGAACACAGATGAAGTTGTTCTTGAGGATGATGACATCTTTACTGGCGAGAAATCAAGTGATATATTTGTGCGAGGGTAATTATGGACGTGATAAGTTGCTGCTTTTTTGTTTTTTTCATTTGCTTGTTTCTCTCTGTCTTTACTTTTTTATGTGCACAACTGGACCAAGGCCACTTCCTAATCTGTAGAAATAGAAATTAAAAATGAGAATGAAATCTGTTCTAATTCTGATGGAAATCAATACTTTATTTGTTCAGGATTTATGACTTTATCCCACATCATTCCCTCTGACAGCTGGTTGAAAGGGCAGCAGGAGGACAAGCAGGACACTGACGTCCACTACCACTCCATCACTGGGGAGGGAAACTTCAACTGGCGCTTTGTCTATCCCTTCGACTACCTCATGGCAGAAGAGAAGATCGTCATCTCAAAGAAGGAGTCCATGTTTGCTTGGGATGAGACCGAGTACAAGATTCCAGCTCGTCTTAATCTGCAAGTGTGGGACGCTGACCATTTCTCTGCAGATGACTTCTTAGGTACAGTGGACTGGCATCCGTCTCTTAACTACTTCTTGTTTATTCCACCATATATATCGACCTTTCTTAAATAATATCTCTGTATAGGTGCAATTGAGCTGGACCTGAACCGTTTCCCACGTGGTGCAAAGACTGCCAAGCAGTGCACCATTGAGATGGTGACAAATGAAGCAGAAATGCCCATGGTCTCCATCTTCAAACAGAAGAGGATCAAAGGCTGGTGGCCATTTGTGGCCAGAAATGAAGATGATGATGAGTTTGAGCTGACGGTATGTCAAAGTAATGAGTGACTTTGTGACAATCAGGGTGCACTCTTTAGTGTAAACCCTCCTGATGGCAAAGATTGTCTTTGCAGGGAAAAGTGGAAGCAGAGCTGCACCTTCTGACAGGAGAGGAAGCCGAGAAAAACCCAGTTGGTGAAGGACGCAACGAACCAGAGCCACTAGAGAAACCCAAGTATGAAGGATGTTCTCCTATCACCTCACCGTCCACATTGTTTTCTTGTACATTGCACACTGTTCTTTCGATCTGTTTTTCTCTTTATGTACACATACACAAACATGCAAACACATTCAGTTTTAACGACTGACAGTCCAGCTTAACTATAAAAAGTAACCAAATGCAAAACAGTTAAAAAACTAAAATAAATATTATGATAAATAAAATTATGATAAATAAATGAATAAATAAAAATATAAATCCGTCATAAACATTAAACATGAAATCTTAAACATACATAAAAAAGCATAAAGAAAGATACATTCTACATAAAAAACTATAAGCAAAAGCAATTTCATGAAATGAGGAAAGACATTTATACGGATTTACTTCAACCAAGTTCTGGACTTTTACCTAGGATCTTCTTTCTTTACATGGTAAGTTGCTGTTTCTTCATATCTTTTGTGTATTTCTGCTTAGAATCATCTAAGATACTGTTAATTGTTTTTCTGGCTTGCCTTTTGCTTTATCTTATGTTCCAGTAATATCAGCTACATTTACATTTAAATTTGACTTAGGAAAAGACCCGACAGTAGAATGGTCCATTGTGCTTAAAGTCTGTATTACTGAACACGTGTGTTTCTGTCCCTCCAGCCGCCCAGACACCAGCCTTCTGTGGTTCCTCACTCCCTTCAAAGCCATAAAACACTTGGTCTGCAACCAGTACAAGTGGCTGGCCATCAAGATTGTCACTGCTCTCCTGCTGCTGGCCATGCTGGCTCTTTTCCTCTACAGCATGCCTGGTTACATGGTCAAGAAAATGCTGGGAGCTTGAGATGTTGCTCAGACACCTCTGCAGAAGGTTCCAGCAGTTTCACTAACCAGATGGCTTCTGACCTTTCTCTCTTCCCTGCTTACTTTCTGTCTACAGCTTCCCTTCAATCAGTGATATAATTCAAGCAGACTGTGAGTCCTTATATGAGTGAAGAAAAAACAACATGCTTTGAGAATGCTTTCAGAAAAGCACATTCTCCTCACTATTCTAAATGAGTTTATTCAAATGAATGTTCCTGTATTGACCTTCAGCTATCAGGATACAAAAAGTCCATTCTTTAAGATACTGTTGATAAATATTCTTTGCTGTCTGTTGATCAAATTGATTCCACAGTCAAGACTGTCTCTTGCAACATGTCTATGATTTTATTGCATCTCCGTGTGCATATGAAGCTTTTACAAAAATGAACCATGAGTTTTGAATTCATCACTTACGTGTAGCGTTAAAGTGGAACCAAAAGATCTATTTATTTATTTATTTATTTGGGTTCCCATTAGCCACCACCAAGGTAGCAACTACTCTTGCTGGGGTCCACTCAAGTAAACATTACGTCATAATGCAAGACAATGACGTAAATTAAGAAGGGAACAAAAAATACAAACAAACAGTAAAACTACTAATAATGATAATAACAATTACAAGTAGCCCGCTTTATCTAAACAGTCAGTAAAACATTTGATGCAGCTCAAAAAATAATAATACCACTAAAAACAGCATAAACAGTGACTAAAGAATAAAATTAGGTAAGAAAAAAACAGGCCACTTTTCAACACAGAAGAGGCTGCTCAAGTATGACATTGTGGAAGGATGCTAGTTGTTTCAGCCTGCAGAGAGCTGCCTTTAAAGATGAAAAAACACAAAACTCATCAAACAAAAACTATGAATGATTTAACAAAACACCATCAGTAAAAATGGGGGCCAGTGTAGCCAAACAGTTAATGAAGAGGAGCAGCTGAAAGACCCATATCCAGGTTAACTCAGAGTGTTTCACTTGATCGAGAGGTAACGAAGGTAAGAACACTACAAGCAACACCTGAAAGCATCTGCAGCAGAAGCTTGCAACCAAATCTCCATGAAACTCACTGATTCAACTGTGTATGAAATTAAACACAATTTTGCATTGTGGTGTTTTGGATTTCTTACTTTTGAGTCGAGTTATTTTAGTCACTATTCTGATTGAGATTCTTTCTGCATTTTTTTAAATCAGTAGCGTTAACATTATAACTTAATATTAGTGAATAAAGTGAAATTGTTTGAGAATGAAAGATCTAAATAATCGTATTTATTACCAGAAGCAACTGTTTTATATCCTCCTCAGATTTCTCACTCCCCTTAAAGCCGCATCTGGTAAATGAAGATTTGATGTATTATTAAATCAGCAATTTGAATCAATAAATAAATTGTGTTGGTGTCAGAGGTGAAATGTGACCTTTTAACCTTTGACACCAACACAATTGATACAGTCTGGAATTACAGGGTTCCAGTACTTGGCTCTGTCTATTATATGTGTTTTCTTCATCCACCCTCCACACCAACAAGAATATAGCCCCTGGTGTGGGGGTAAGCAGGTCTTACCTCAGGTTGTAACAGAATGTGGGAACCTCCTCTTTTCATATCATGCTTGCAAGTGATGGATTCCTTATTTTTGGATTGTTGACTGGCTTTGCCTTTTTTAACATTTGTTTATGTCTCTGTGCTCCACCAGCCGTCCCGATATTGCCCTCCTCTGGTTCCTCATCCCTTTCAAAGCTGCAAAACACCTGGTGTGTGACCAGTACAGGTGGCTGACCATCAAGATTCTCACCGCTCTCCTGCTGCTGGCCATCTTGGCTCTTTTCCTGTACAACATGCCTGGGTACATGGTGAAGAAAATGTTGGGAGCTTAAGTTAAAACCAGGAGATGATAACTTTTTCAAAAGGTGTGCATTCAGTAATAATTTGTATTTTTTTGTGAATCTTTTTGCAATTTACCATTTGACAAAAATAACTGATGCCTTATTAAACAAGCACTATTATAATAGCAGTACTAATAATACATCTTGAGTGCATCCACCATTGGTTATTAATGTAGTCTAATATGTACAAATCTCAACATGTTGCTTCTGTTGGTGTGATAACTGCAGTTTTTCTTGTTTAATGGAATGTGGTTTTCTTTATTCCCATTAAATCCACCCAATCTTGGTTGCTCACCCATGATAACTGATGACCATTATTTGGATATTTAAGGATATTTATTGATAAATAAGGGAGGATTTTTAGCATAGTTGGTTTGTGTTCAGATTTTCTTGCTTGAACGATGTTTTGTCATGTTGTCCTGATTATATGTCTATGTACGTTTTTTCAAATTTATGATTAAATTGATCTCTGAACCATTCAGTTTTCTGCTAGTCCTCTTTTCTGTGTATATGTGCCCTTGTTAGTGTGCTAAGTATTAGGAAACAGCACACACCTTTTTGTCTTATCAACAGTGATTACAAGGCTCAAGTGCAAGGGCTTGGTCTCTCATATGCGTTTCAGCTCTTATAACCAAGTAGAAGTAAAATTACTTTTTTGGTCAGCTATAATAAGGACCATATGAATAAGAATGTGTCCGACCAGCTCTTTTCCTGTGATACTATTGAAAGTGGGGAAAATTTCTAGAATTTCATGGAGAAGTGTTTAAAAAAGCTTGAAAGCAGCCTTTTTGTATTTTAAAAGTGTAAAATTGGACTATTGGGTATTTCTTTACCTTCTCAAAGTAGCAGGGGACACTTTCATCAAACATCTATTGAAAGCTAAATAACTTTTAGAATATTTTCAAAAACAAAAAAAGTCAAATTATAAATTCAGATAGTCAGATCTTATTAATATCTTAACTATCTAACTCACTATTTACATCTCCACTCCACCAGCCGCCCAGATATTGCCCTCCTCTGGTTCCTCATCCCTCTCAAAGCTGTGAAACACCTGGTGTGTGACCAGTACAGGTGGCTGACCATCAAGATTCTCACCGCTCTCCTGCTGCTGGCCATCTTGGCTCTTTTCCTTTACAACATGCCTGGGTACATGGTGAAGAAAATGTTGGGAGTTTGAAGGTTCTGATCAAATATACTATTTTACACTGTAAAGAAGTCAGTTCACTCATAAGTTTCCTTTGTGTTATTGAAAAAGTACTTTGCCATTTGACAAAAGACACCATCAAGTTGCAGATTATATGCATAAGTGTGGCCACAGTATGTAATAAGGCAAGCTTAGTCTTATAATGATATGCAATAGCTGAAATCCATTATGGTGCAAATATGTTTTTATTTCCACAATGGTTTAGTTTTATCTGCTCTTGATGTGGTTGATGCTGTTGTAAGCTTGTCAACTTTTTTTTCCCTGATTTATTGTGAAATCAAAGGTTTGTATACAGCGTGCAGCATCTGTCTGACTTTTGAATTTGTGGATAAAGTGACAACAACAAACATTTCTAATTCTTAATATCACCTGTGGTCATCTGTTCACATACTCCACTAACAGCTTTTATGTATTTCAGGTTTAAACACTTGAAGTTGTCTTCCAAAGTTATTTATTGACACCTGAAGCGTCCTGTGGTAAGGCGGACCTGGTGCCGCGCAGCATACACCGCTCGCACTGTTTATTTCATGTAGACTCTGACAGTAATAAACTGCTGCATCTTCAGTCTGAACTCCACTGATGGTCAAACTGAAGTCAGAGTTGCTTCCACTGCCACTAAACCGAGCTGGTGTTCCTGATTCACGTCTGCTCACATATCTTATTAGGAGCTGTGGAGCCTGTCCAGATTTCTGTTGGTACCAGGACATAGCCTGATCTCCACCACTGTATCTATAAACAGCTCGGCTGGTTCTACAGGTGAGAGTGACAGTGGATCCTGGAGTAAATGTCTCTACTGGAGGCTGAGTCACAGTCACCTGACCGCTGCATCCTGCAGACAAAAACAAATTATTCATTTATCAGCAGAAAGAAATGAGAGAAAAGGCAGCACATCATGTTTCAAATGTTGCTGAGTGAATCAACCTGTAAAACAGCAGCAGGCCAGCGTCCAGATGAGGATGGTGATGAGAGTCATGGTGGTTGTGCTTTCTGCTGTGTTGACTGACAGATCTGAGTCCTGCACTGTTCAACTCACAGGACTATAAACCTTCTCAGTTCACTGAAGGATCAGCTGACGATGCAAAGCCTCCTCTCTATGGAAATGATTTCTCTGCTCTCAACAGACTGAAGGCAACGTGGGACACAACATCAGGAGAAATGCTGCTTGGATTTACACTAAATATGATCTTAATGGAAGAGAAGAAAATATAATAGAAGCAGAATTAAAATTGTTTCAATCTGGAACATTTTTGACTTTATTATTTTCTTCACTGCTGTTTCTCTTCAGTGTCAACATTTCTGTCTTCTTGTTGTCTTGTCTCAAATGACTTTGTCCTCATTAACAGGTGCATGGCGTCCCCTGCTGGCAAACTGTATTAGAACTGAACTCGAAGAGAACAGGTCCAAACTTTTAAATTGTTTTTAAATTACCTTGTTTTTCTCTTGTTACATCATATTAGTTTTCACCTGATCTTTCCATGCACACTTCATAACAACTTCATGACTGTTTTCAACTAAGTAAAGTATAAAATCACGAATTTCTGATTCAATCAGTCACATTTAGGGGATGTTAAGCGTCACAGATCATTCTTAGTGAGTCTGTTTTTGTAGAGGATCATTGGGGACATTATATATAATAATACACAGGAGTAGTATATATTATCATGTGGAGACCCTCCGCCCACTGCCCTCCCAGACCACTCAGACAACACGTGGAAAATTTACTACAATCTTCACTGACAAAACTTGATAGACTTTTACTGTTAATGGTTGAATGATGTGGAGAATCATCATGTACATTATCTTCATTCATCTGTTTAAGAAATGTTTCACAGCACTATTCTGTTTATTGAGAGGAAGTGCTGAGGATTGTAAAACCCAAGAAAAATTATTCATTTAGTTGTTTCATGCCTCGTAAGTCTGAGGGGGAACCTTAGAGGCTGATACAAAAACCTTATTGAAGTGCTGTTTTTGTTTTGTTCATTTGTTTTTCTTGTATATGTGTAAATGTATATCAGTTTGTGCTTGGTGAAGTGACTGTCAGCTCTGTGTTCAGTGGTCTGTGTCAGAGTCTCTTCCTGCTCTAACGGCTCAGTGTCTCTGCAGTCTGACTGAGGGAGGTTTTTGTACGACTACAAATCACTGTGTGAACACTCCACCACTGTGGTAACTCTGACAGTAATAAACTGCTGCATCTTCAGTCTGAACTCCACTAATGGTCAAACTGAAGTCAGAGCTGCTTCCACTGCCACTAAACCGAGCTGGTGTTCCTGTGAGACGTGTGCTCACATATTCTATTAGGAGCTTTGGAGCCTGTCCAGATTTCTGTTGATACCAGAACATGCGATTATTATTATGTAAACATCTTGGCTGGTTTTACAGGTGAGAGTGACAGTGGATCCTGGAGTAAATGTCTCCACTGGAGGCTGAGTCACAGTCACCTGACCGCTGCATCCTGCAGACAAAAACAAATCATTCATTTATCAGCAGAAAGAAATGAGAGAAAAGGCAGCACATCACGTTTCAAATGTTGCTGAGTGAATCAACCTGTAAAACAGCAGCAGGCCAGCGTCCAGATGAGGATGGTGATGAGAGTCATGGTGGTTGTGCTTTCTGCTGTGTTGACTGACAGATCTGAGTCCTGCACTGTTCAACTCACAGGACTATAAACCTTCTCAGTTCACTGAAGGATCAGCTGACGATGCAAAGCCTCCTCTCTATGGAAATGATTTCTCTGCTCTCAACAGACTGAAGGCAACGTGGGACACAACATCAGGAGAAATGCTGCTTGTTTCACATCAGGTAAAAATGAAAAATATATTTTAAAATACAAAATAAAGCAATACAAATGTGAATTTGTATTTAGTGCTTGGTGAGGTTACTGTGTTAAGTGGTCAATTTTGGTCTTGACCGGCCCCATTTCCCCCCAACATATCACTGCAATATCAGATTATTGAAACATAGGCTAAGCAATAGATGTCAAGTTGGCAACACCATGGTTGTTTGGCTAAAACCAGGGACAGTTTTCCCATGTCCCTCAGTTCTTTAATCAATGTGTCTCCAGTCATTCATTCCAATTGTTACAGGAAGAACTTGCTAACGTTAAACATAATCCTACTGAACAAACCAGTGTCTTTTTTTCTATGAACGTAAGCCATGCACATTTGGTGCCATTTTTGCATTGAAACGATTTCTTTACAAGGGGATTTTTAGTGATCTGGTTTAGATTGTTCAACTCTTTTGATTTTGGGCATGTAAGATGTTCGGACAACAAGTGACTGGTGCCCTTGCAGACCCCTGGTGGGCTGGCCAATCATGAGTGGTCTCATGCAAAAAAGCAAATAAAAGTTTTTCTGAAAATGTGTTTGTTTTTTTTAGCAATGACAGAAACATCTTCATCTTGATTAGTGTTTCTCTGTTTTTCACAACTTCTACTGACAGTATCCTCTGTAGAAGATTAACACCATGGGATTTTAATTATAACCATTTTTCTCATTCTCTTTTAATATGTTATGAAAATAAATAAATATATAAACCTATGTAAAATATGCTCATACATGAATCTGTATTTCATGTTTGGTGAGGTGACTGTCAGCTCTGTGTTCAGTGGTCTGTGTCAGAGTCTCTTCCTGCTCTAACGGCTCAGTGTCTCTGAGGTCTGACTGAGGGAGGTTTTTGTACGACTACAAATCACTGTGTGAACACCCAGGCACTGTTTATTTTATGTAGACTCTGACAGTAATAAACTGCTGCATCTTCAGTCTGAACTCCACTGATGGTCAAACTGAAGTCAGAGCTGCTTCCACTGCCACTAAACCGAGCTGGTGTTCCTGTGAGACGTGTGCTCACATATTCTATTAGGAGCTGTGGAGCCTGTCCAGATTTCTGTTGGTACCAGAACATACCCTGATCTCCATCACTGTATGTGTAAACATCTTGGCTGGTTTTACAGGTGAGAGTGACAGTGGATCCTGGAGT
>NW_019525213.1:523478-531983 GCF_002814215.2 Seriola lalandi dorsalis | reverse complement strand
CAGGAGAAATGCTGCTTGGATTTACACTAAATATGATCTTAATGGAAGAGAAGGAAATATTTATATTAGAAGTGCAGTTGAGGATTTAAGGATCAGTTTGTGTCCACTGTGGTTGGTATGATGTGTCTGTTTGTCTGCCTTTAGTGTTTACTCTACATTAATCATATATTTTAATGATGTTTAAAATGAATTATTATCATTAAAATGATCATGTTCACTTAATCACGTATCAACTGATATAAAAATGTCAAAAATGTGACTTTGTTACAAGGAGACTGTGATGGTTTCTCTGTCAGGTTTAGAAAAGTTCAACTAAACTGAAGAAATCATCTTAATTTATACATTATTTTCAATCTATACCTTTAAAAACACTTTGTAGATTAAACTAGTTTATATTTTATTGAGTTATCAGAACAAAGAGAGGTTGTTTTGAGTGGATAGAAGCTTGTTCACAGTGCAGGAGGTTTTTGTACGGCCACTTCATGAGTTTGTATCACTGTGGATCACTTTTGGTGGAGGAACCAAACTCGTCGTTGACTGTAAGTACCAAAGAATTTTATATTGTACAACATATAACATTTATAAGTTTTATCAAATATTCATGAGACTGTGATTAAGTTTGGTTTTTAAATGTTGTTGATCATTTTTGTTATTTATCAAGAAAAGCTGATCTCACAGTCTGATGACTTATTGTCTGCTTCAAAATGTTTGACAGTAAAATGTTTAGTCTTCAAACCAAACGTTAAAAGTTTCATTTAGTTTTCATTTATTCCTTTTGAAAAATAACAATGTTGAACTAAAACCTGATGTGGATTCCTGTTCAACACAAACATGATTTCATCAGTAAAAGCAGCTCAGCTTTGTGTTCACGCTTCATTCATTTTCCATGTGCTGAAAAGGAAGTGAAAGAGACAGATGACAAAGGTTTGAACTGTCTTCACATGAGTGTTTCAGCTCTGTCACTTTAAACAGAGAAAATCTTCACAGGGATGAGTTATACACTGTCACACATTATCAAACACATGTGAAGATGTCATCAATAATCATTATCAATCAGCCTTTACCCACCTGAATCATGTGCTGATGGTCTGATGCTGAGTGATTTATGAGAGCAACAGTAGAACAAGTTCTTCTGTTTCATTTGATCAGATACAAGAAATGAGCAGTATGTCGTGTTTCTTTATTACCAAGCCTTCATTCTCATTCCTTTGTCTTTTCTCCCCCCTCTCTCTCCTCCAGTGGGGGTGGTGCGGCCCACCCTGACCGTCCTCCCCCCCTCCGTAGAGGAGCTGCAGAAGGGCAGTGCCACAGTGGTGTGTGTGGCCAGCGGAGGCTTCCCCTCAGCCTGGAGGCTGGGCTGGAAGGTGGGGGGCAGCAGCAGCTCCTCAGGGGTATCAAACAGCCTGGAGGACCTGGGGAGGGACGGCCGCTACAGCTGGAGCAGCACCCTGAGCCTCCCTGCAGACCAGTGGAGGAAGGCGGGCTCAGTGAGCTGTGAGGCCGGTCTGACTGGACAGAGCCCTGTCACTCAAACCCTGGAGCCTGACCGCTGCTCAGAGTAGAGCTTCAGCAACACTTCCTGTCTGGAGGTGATGCTGCTTCTTTGATAGAGATCTTGATGAAGATACAGATCTCCTCTCTTCACATATTTCTGCAAACTCATCATTGTGTTTTAATGTGCCTGCAGCTTCCTGTAACTAATCTCACTCGTATTCTGCTTCATAGTTATTATTCTCATAATGTCTGTCAACATTTTCATCTAAACAATAAAACTAAACAGCTTATAATAAATCACTGTCTCTGTGTTTATTTTGCTTTATATCATTCATGTGAAGTTCACACTTGATCACAGTTTATCTTCCATCAGACGTCCTTCATTATTGGTAAACAAAAACTGTTTTTATGTAACAGGTCAATTAGATTGTGTTATTCCTATGAATATAAAACTGTTAGTGGAAATATTTGAGATTTGATGATGAGAATTTAAGTTAAAGCTTCATGTTAGAAACTGTCTCTGAGTTTGTTTCAGTTCTATTTAGGTTCATTGTGGTTCTGCTTGATGACTCTTGTGTTGTGTTCACTGAACCAGTTCTCCTCCTCACACTCTCTTCACCAACCCTCTGCACCTGCAGCAGGCTGTTTTCACTTCAGTCTGACTGCAGGAGGTTTTTGTACGACTCTAAATCACTGTGTGAATGTGTCATCACTATGGTAGCCCAGACAGTAGTAATCTCCAAGATCTTCAGTCTGAACACCACTGATGGTTAAAGTGTAGTGAGAACCAGATCTACTGCCACTGAATCGAGACGGAGTTCCTGTGAATCGAGTTGATGCACTGTATATCAGAAGTTTTGGAGCCTGTCCAGGTTTCTGAAGGTACCAACTCAGATCAGCACCAATGTTTGAACTCCCTGTGGTGCTGATGGTCACAGTCGCTCCAAGACTCACAGACTTGGATTTGTCAGTCTGAGTCAGAAAATTGTTGGCAGAAGACTCTGAAATGAGAAATGAGAAATAAATCTTGAGAATCAGTGTTTTAGATTATAACACATAAAGAAAAAATTAAGGCTAGAGTTGAAGCAAAATAGAAAGTAAATTACATTTGCACCAAATATTAACATTTCATCATTTAAAAATCTTAGATAAATACTAAAACCTTCTCACCCTGACACAGAAAACCCAAGACAACAAGCAGAGTTATTGGCGACATCATCCTGATGCAGTTTTCAGTGTGAGTGCATGAAAACAGTTCAGACTCTCTGTGACTGAAGAACTTAAACTCTGAGGAGCAGTGATGCATAAAAATCATGCAAAGTAAATGTGAGCACACCTGTCTTTGTGAAACTGAGAGAGCCTTTTCCAAATCATTGACCCTCTGGCCATGTGCAGCTTCCTACCCAGCGTCCCCTGCAGGCAGCGATTCTCGTGCATCACTTTCTGATTTTCTCCCTGCAGGTTGATAAACTGCTGCCTCAGCGCAGCGTTTTCAGAGGCCAGCTTCATATTGCACTCTTCAGCTGAGAGAAGGGCTTGTGTGAGGGAGTTCACGTCTGAGCTGGGAGGCACTCCTGCAGGTGGCACATAATGCTGGGGCCTCCTAGTCTTGTTAGTCTGCACTCTACCACATGCCTGAAATACATGAAAACACAACAAGTTTCTGAAAAATCCTCCTGTCTTCAAAATTATAAAATGATTTCTTGTTTTTCTTCAGCATTCAGACCAAATATGAAGAAGAGAAAGAGCAGACTGGCTCCTGCTTTAGTGCAGTGGTGAAAAAAAGGTTGACCAAACAAATTTCTCTTGGTTGAATGAGAAGATCTTACCCTGGGCCTCAGGTTGTATCTCCCTTCCATGATGACTGGACAAAGAGATGGTGAAGGTTGTATTGTTGTTTGACTGTGTAGGTTGACAGTAGCTGATCACTGGTGACTGGAGTTGACTGATGGTCAGGTGAAGTACTGAGTGAAAGTTAAACTGTTTGGAGGAGACGGTTCTAGACTGTTCCATCTTTGTGATGTCACTGACACAGAAGAATCACAAAGTTCTGATCATTAACTGATGATGATGATGTGGGTTAAGACTTTCTGTCAACAGAAACAAAGCACCAATAATTCACATACTTCAGCTTCAGAAGCAAATATTGTAGTTTTTACTCTACATTTATCTGACAGCTGTAGTTACTACTTATTTTTAGATTGATTTTTATGTATAAAAATATTGATAAAGTTTATGATAAATAACATGATGAAGTGTTTTGGTCTTTTATCTGATGAAAAAAGATGAGAAATTAAATGATTTATATTTTATAAACATGAATGGAAATAAATAATGTATATAAGGAAATAAATGAAAACCGTGTGGTTTTAACGATCTTGTAATATTTATAAGATTTCTATTTCAATGACCTTGAAAATATTTCAGTAATTCAAAAAAAGAGGACATGTATTAAACACAATAAAAATCCAGTGCACTTATTGTCATGAAGGAGATGTGTAGTTAATCATGACTTGATTATGTGATGAGGCAACAGTTAGAAGTTTTGGCATTTAATAGGAATAGAATATGATGTGGTGTCATTAGATTGTAAAGAATTAAAAATATTCAATAGTATTTTATTGTGAATGTGTGTTTAGTGCTTGGTGAGGTGACTGTCAGCTCTGTGTTCAGTGGTCTGTGTCAGTGTCTCTTCCTGCTCTAACGGCTCAGTGTCTCTGCAGTCTGACTGAGGGAGGTTTTTGTACGACTACAAATCACTGTGTGAACACATCACCACTATGTTCACCCTGACAGTAATAAACTGCTGCATCTTCAGTCTGAACTCCACTGATGGTCAAACTGAAGTCAGAGCTGCTTCCACTGCCACTAAACCGAGCTGGTGTTCCTGTGAGACGTGTGCTCACATATTTTATTAGGAGCTTTGGAGCCTGTCCAGATTTCTGTTGGTACCAGAACATGTAATCATTATTATAAACAGCTGGGCTGGTTCTACAGGTGAGAGTGACAGTGGATCCTGGAGTAAATGTCACTACTGGAGGCTGAGTCACAGTCACCTGGCCGCTGCATCCTGCAGACAAAAACAAATCATTAATTTATCAGCAGAAAGAAATGAGAGAAAAGGCAGCGCATCATGTTTCAAATGTTGCTGAGTGAATCAACCTGTAAAACAGCAGCAGGCCAGCGTCCAGATGAGGATGGTGATGAGAGTCATGGTGGTTGTGCTTTCTGCTGTGTTGACTGACAGATCTGAGTCCTGCACTGTTCAACTCACAGGACTATAAACCTTCTCAGTTCACTGGAGGATCAGCTGACGATGCAAAGCCTCCTCTCTATGGAAATGATTTCTCTGCTCTCAACAGACTGAAGGCAACGTGGGACACAACATCAGGAGAAATGCTGCTTGGATTTACACTAAATATGATCTTAATGGAAGAGAAGAAAATATTTATATTAGAAGTGCAGTTGAGGATTTAAGGATTAGTTTGTGTCCACTGTGGTTGGTATGATGTGTCTGTTTGTCTGCCTTTAGTGTTTACTCTACATTAATCATATATTTTAATGATGCTTAAAATGAATCATTATCATTAAAAGGATCATGTTCATTTAATCACGTATCAACTGATATAAAAATGTCAAAAATGTGACTTTGTTACAAGGAGACTGTGATGGTTTCTCTGTCAGGTTTAGAAAAGTTCAAAAAAACTGAAGAAATCATCTTAATTTATACATTATTTTCAATCTATAACTTTAAAAACACTTTGTAGATTAAACTAGTTTATATTTTATTGAGTTATCAGAACAAGGAGAGGTTGTTTTCAGTGGATAGAAGCTTGTTCACAGTGCAGGAGGTTTTTGTACGGCCACTTCATGAGTTTGTATCACTGTGGTACACTTTTGGTGGAGGAACCAAACTCGTCATTTACTGTAAGTATAAAAATGTTCTCATTTCTACGTCATAAAACATTATATAAACATTTACATCAGAATGTGATAAAACAAACATTTATTTCACTGTATTTAATGTGATATGTATATTTTCTGTAATTTATCACGTCTGGCTGATGTCACTTTTTCTGTAAACATTTTACAGAGATTAATATTCTTTAAGTGTAGATGGCTTTTATAGATGATGGCATGGTTAGGTCTACGCTAAATAATTAGAAATTTCACATATTTTATTTTAAGTGAATATTTGTTCAGATGTGTTTGTAAAATTTGTCTGGGGAACATTTTTCACGTTTTAAAAATGACATCAGGTGTCTTATTTTTCATTTTAAAGTTGAAATAGTTATTAAAATAAAGAAGTGAGTGAGTTCATATGTTCATCCAGTATAGGTTTAGTTTGTGTTCACAGTTCATTAGTTTGATGTGGTGAACAGGAAGTGAAAGAAACAAATGTCAAAGTCTTTAACGGTGTACAGACATGACTATTTTTTCCACATCAAATTCATTGCAGAGATGAATTATAAACTGTCACACATTTTAAAACAGATTCACTTAATGATCATTTATAACAACATTTACATCTCTGTCATGTTGCATGTTAGAATGAATTCCTGTAGATTTATGATGAGTCCAACAGTAGAATATTCATTAGTTTTATTTGTTAAACCCTCTCTTCCTCTCATTCGCTGCCTCCTCTCCTCTGTCTGATCACAGACACATAAAACACAGCTAATCCACAGTAGTGTTAACCTCTGTCATGTATGATAACTGTGTCATGTTGAGCTGTCTGTCTTACAGTGGAAGTTAATCTGCTCCTTGTGTGTCTCTGCTCTCCCCTCCAGCTGGCTCCATGGTCAGGCCCTCAGTCTCTCTGCTTCCCCCGTCCTCTGAGCAGCTCTCCGGGGGCTCGGCCACGCTGGCCTGCCTGCTGACCGGCTACTCTCCTCAGGGAGCCGTGGTGAGCTGGGAGGTGGACGGTACAGAGGTGACAGACGGGGTCCTGACCGGCTCAGAGGAGGAGAAGAGCGGACGCTACAGCAGCAGCAGCACCCTGAGCCTGAGCCAGGAGCGCTGGATGGAAGGAGAGCTGTACTCCTGCAAGGTCCTCCATCATGGCCACAGCCAGATCCAGTCCCTCCGCAGGAGCAAGTGTCAGGGCTAGAGGGTCTGACTGAAGCCCAGGACAGGAGCTGTGTCTGGGGGGAGCAGGAGGAACACCCCTGCTGCTCTGATCAATATGAGTTTTAATGTTTGTAGAGGAAAGTGAAGCTTTGTGTGACAGAGAACAACACTGCTGCAAAGTGTTGGACAACAACAAGTCAGAGAGTAATGTGCAGAGCTCAGCAGCTGGATGTGAGTGTGCTTAATAACTGTCATGTTGATGACTGATGTTTTTACTAATAAAGCTTGAACCGATGAATAACATGATGAAGTCTTTTGGTCGTTTATCTGATGAAGAATAATAAGAAATTGAATTGTTTTATAACTTCAACTGATTCTCGTCTCTGTGGAGAATGAAAAGTTTGGGATTTAAATGATGATGTAAAAATAAATGTTGTTACTGTAATTGTCCCAAAAACTAAGGAATTCATATTTTTGTCGTGATAGGAGAAGTAGACAAGCAATGATGTGAGTTTTCTTTGAAATGAGACAAAAATAAAAATAAAACTAAGTGAACAAATAACATTTATATCAGCTGTTGACTTTGAATATGAACAGAACATCATTACATTCTTACATTATCTTTGTTACAAAAATATCCTCGTAAAGGTTGAATTAATCAATTAGTGTGAAAGTGTGTTTAGTGCTTGGTGAGGTGACTGTCAGCTCTGTGTTCAGTGGTCTGTGTCAGAGTCTCTTCCTGCTCTAACGGCTCAGTGTCTCTGCAGTCTGACTGAGGGAGGTTTTTGTACGACTACAAATCACTGTGTGAACACCAAGGCACTGTTTATTACATGCAGACTCTGACAGTAATAAACTGCTGCATCTTCAGTCTGAACTCCACTGATGGTGAAACTGAAGTCAGAGCTGCTTCCACTGCCACTAAACCGAGCTGGTGTTCCTGATTCACGTGTGCTCACATATTCTATTAGGAGCTTTGGAGCCTGTCCAGATTTCTGTTGGTACCAGAAAAGGTAATTATTATTATAAACAGCTCGGCTGGTTCTACAGGTGAGAGTGACAGTGGATCCTGGAGTAGTTGTCTCTACTGGAGGCTGAGTCACAGTCACCTGACCGCTGCATCCTGCAGACAAAAACAAATCATTCATTTATCAGCAGAAAGAAATGAGAGAAAAGGCAGCACATCATGTTTCAAATGTTGCTGAGTGAATCAACCTGTAAAACAGCAGCAGGCCAGCGTCCAGATGAGGATGGTGATGAGAGTCATGGTGGTTGTGCTTTCTGCTGTGTTGACTGACAGATCTGAGTCCTGCACTGTTCAACTCACAGGACTATAAACCTTCTCAGTTCACTGGAGGATCAGCTGACGATGCAAAGCCTCCTCTCTATGGAAATGATTTCTCTGCTCTCAACAGACTGAAGGCAACGTGGGACACAACATCAGGAGAAATGCTGCTTGGATTTACACTAAATATGATCTTAATGGAAGAGAAGGAAATATTTATATTAGAAGTGCAGTTGAGGATTTAAGGATCAGTTTGTGTCCACTGTGGTTGGTATGATGTGTCTGTTTGTCTGCCTTAAGTGTTTACTCTACATTAATCATATATTTTAATGATGTTTAAAATGAATCATTATCATTAAAGGATCAAGTTAATTCAACCACGTATCAACTGATATAAACTGTGAAAAATGTGACTTTGTTACAAGGAGACTGTGATGGTTTCTCTGTCAGGTTTGGAAAAGTTCAACTAAACTGAAGAAATCATCTTAATTTATACATTATTTTCAATCTATACCTTTAAAAACACTTTGTAGATTAAAGTAGTTTATATTTTATTGAGTTATCAGAACAAGGAGAGGTTGTTTTCAGTGGATAGAAGCTTGTTCACAGTGCAGGAGGTTTTTGTACGGCCACTTCATGAGTTTGTATCACTGTGG
>NW_019525213.1:423853-523458 GCF_002814215.2 Seriola lalandi dorsalis | reverse complement strand
GCAACAGTAGAACAAGTTCTTCTGTTTCATTTGATCAGATACAAGAAATGAGCAGTATGTCGTGTTTCTTTATTACCAAGCCTTCATTCTCATTCCTTTGTCTTTTCTCCCCCCTCTCTCTCCTCCAGTGGGGGTGGTGCGGCCCACCCTGACCGTCCTCCCCCCCTCCGTAGAGGAGCTGCAGAAGGGCAGTGCCACAGTGGTGTGTGTGGCCAGCGGAGGCTTCCCCTCAGCCTGGAGGCTGGGCTGGAAGGTGGGGGGCAGCAGCAGCTCCTCAGGGGTGTCAAACAGCCTGGAGGACCTGGGGAGGGACGGCCGCTACAGCTGGAGCAGCACCCTGAGCCTCCCTGCAGACCAGTGGAGGAAGGCGGGCTCAGTGAGCTGTGAGGCCGGTCTGACTGGACAGAGCCCTGTCACTCAAACCCTGGAGCCTGACCGCTGCTCAGAGTAGAGCTTCAGCAACATTTCCTGTCTGGAGGTGATGCTGCTTCTTTGATAGAGATCTTGATGAAGATACAGATCTCCTCTCTTCACATATTTCTGCAGGTTTCACAGCTCTCTACTCATTGTTTTAGTCTGTATGTTGCTTTCTTATACTGATCTTCTGCATATTCTGCTTCATGTTCATTACTCTTCAAATTTAACTAAATCTTGAAATATGGCATAAACATTTAATCATTGAAATAAAACTGTGTATTAAAGTAAATCATTATCTCTGTTTTTCTTTTACAATATATATTTTATGAAAAATACTTTCTGGATCATTCCAGTATCATAATTGATTATATATTAATATTACAGGAGACTTTATTACTTTTAGCCAACTTTTAATTAGAAGAAACTACATTCAGAGTCCAAAATCATTTGAAACTTTAAATATTATGCAGTTTGCAGTTTGAACTGTTGCTATTCAATACTTATTATGTAGCAAAGACGCCATTTAACATTTAATTTATTCTAACAAAATAATTATTTCAGCCTCGTCATAAACAGATGGAATCAAATTACAATTATAAGTATAAAACTGTATGTGGAAAAGTGCCAGTGAGTTCGTTTCAGTTTTATTTAGGTTCATTGTGGTTCTGCTTGATGACTCTTGTGTTGTGTTCACTGAACCAGTTCTCCTCCTCACAGTCTCTTCACCAACCCTCTGCACCTGCAGCAGGCTGTTTTCACTTCAGTCAAACTGAAGGAGGTTTTTGTGTGACTCTATATCACTGTGTGAAGCCATAATTGCCATTATCACCAAAACAGTAGTAATCTCCAAGATCTTCAGCCTGAACACCACTGATGGTTAAAGTGTAGTGAGAACCAGATCTACTGCCACTGAATCGAGACGGAGTTCCTGAGAATCGAAATGATGCAGTGTATATAAGAGGCTTTGTAGCCTGTCCAGGTTTCTGAAGGTACCAACTCAGCTCAGAACCAATATCTGAACTCCCTGTGGCGCTGATGGTCACAGTCGCTCCAAGACCAACAGACTTGGATTTGTCAGTCTGAGTCACAAAACTGCTCGCAGAAGACTTTGAAATGAGAAATGAAATATCTTGAGAAGAAATGCTTGAAGCCTTTTCAAGAGAAATTCAGGTTATAATAGAAAAGAAAAATAGAAATCACAATTAAATAAAAAATAAAAAGGAAAAATCTGACTATTTCTGCAACAAACATTTTCAAAGTCTCTCACCCTGACTCAGAAAACCCAAGACAACAAGCAAAGTTATTGGCGACATCATCCTGATGCAGTTTACAGTGTGAGTGCATGAAAACAGTTCAGACTCTGTGACAGAAGAACTTAAACTCTGATGAGCAGTGATGCATAAAAGGCATGCAAAGTACATTTAAGAATGGAAACACACCTGTTCATGTGAAACAGAAACAGCAGTATTCTGGATCAGATCAAGTCTGTCTAGAAAACTTTTACATTCTTGCACATGATGTCTCATTAATAGGTGCATGGCTCCCTTTGCAGACACTACATTTTATTTATTCAGTTCTTATTTTTTTGATGTTGTAGTTATTTTCAAAATTTGTCACCCTGATAAACTGGATCCAGGGGCTACATTTATTAGGATAACTAAAAACTGGCATAATTTGTCACTTGCTTGCTAGCATGCTAATATGAGCATTTAGGTCAAAGCCTATAAGTACGGCCTCACAGAATCGTCTTGTTGGTAATCACTGAGGCTTTTAGGTCATATTAGTCACTACTATATACATATTGTGTATTTTATTAAGACCATACTCATGAGCCAGACCAGTGAGGAGAGACAGAACATGTAGCTAGCACTTGATTGCAACATAGAGGAACTCTTTCTTTAGACACAAACCTAGCATGCTATGCATCAACTCTCTAAGTACTTTTACTTTATCAGAAATACGGAAGATATATCTGCCATGCGTTCTGAATTTTGTGTTATTTCCTTTTCATATGTACAGTATAGTACAACACTCAGTTAACTGAAGATTGTGTGTTGATAGAGGAGAAATACTGTAAAAGTATTTTGCATTCATTTCTGATCTGAGCCAGCCTCTTTCTATTTCTAAGAGAGGAAGACCATTTGCATAACTGACCATCTGAAGCACTAAAGGGGAACTAAACCTGAGTGTTAGGCACATGAAAATCTGACTTTCACTTCCTCTCTGACTGAAGATGAACATGGGAAGTTTCATAGGTGGTGGTTGTGCTTTGATTAAGTGTGTTCAATGTTCAGGTGAACGTTGGTGCATGTCAGAGTCTCGCCTGGATGGGCTGTCGATCCTGCGAAAGATAAAACATATGCTATTATACTGTATGTTATAGTGTATATTATATATAAAAGACAATACAAAAATTGAACAATATAATCCAACACAGAAACTCTGTATCAGTTAGCATAGAAAGATTAGTTAGTGCATTGGCTACAGTCAAATGAATCACAGTATCTCAGCCTGAATGTGGATTGACAGCATCATCAGATTGACAGTATTTGTGTGTAAGAAAAAGAATAAAGTATAGTAAAGACTTAATTTCTTAAAAGCACAACAGATATTCAAACTATCTGCCATGGGTGAGCACACTTGCACCTGTGACAATGAGTTTGTTTCTGCCAAATAGAGATGAATACTGCCCTCTGGGGTTAAAATAGGACGTTGTAAATTAATTTGAATCATGCACATCATGGATGGATTATGAAATAATCAGCCCCTGGACACAGACATGTGAGAAGCCCCCCATCTTTCCTTTATAAGAGCAAGATCCCCAGGCCCTGTGTGGTTGTGTTGTCTCCCTGACCCCCTTGGCCCCTGTGTCCAGCAGGCATATTCAATAATCCAGACTCTTCTTAGGTCCATCTTTATTAATAATTTACATACTGTATGGATTTTATTCAACGCCAGAAGTCGGTGCTTTCACGATGAACAGTAATGCATTCCTTAATTCTCCAATCATTCATATTACATGTGTAAGTGGAATGTGTTCTGGTCGAATGGTCAAATGCCACATAATGGTGTATCCCAGACTGTTCGTAGTATTAGCAAGAATTTGTGTCAACCCATTGAGTACCATATGAGTGGGTTTTACTGCATCATGCATCTGTTAAAAGTACATTTAATAAACGTTTTCTGCTGCGATTGTCTGAACTTGCTGTAAAATGAGGTACAAACCAAACTCATCTGGTACTCTAAGCAAGTTAAAACAAACAATCATTCTCAAATACAGATTGACTCAGCTCCGGCTCGAGTTTCTCAGGCTTATCAATACATTTTATGATTTGGAGTTCATAATGGCACAGTTCAGGGAACTGAGGATGAATTGGTACACAAAAACATGCTAAAAAAATGTCTTCTGTTGTGTTAGTTACAAATATAAAACAATGATATACATACTTTTTAAAAGCTGTTAAAAAAAAATAAAAAATACAGGACATTACCAATATGTAATATACAAAAAATGCAAAGTCTTCCTCCAGTTCAACAGACAATTTCATACAGTATTTGTGTTGTACTCACCCCAACACACTGCCAGTAAGGCTTCTATTGCAAAAGGCAGAGATAAAGACAAACAGAATATCCAGACAAAGCATCAAATTGAGAGAAATGTGGCAGGTACAGTAAGCCCGAGCATTCAAGGCATTTTTCAGTGTTCATAGTTTGCATAGTTTGTAGAAGAGCCTGCAGAGAGAGTTTGATAGCAGAGGCGTATGGAGTCTGAGTCGAGATGATGATAGTGTGTATTTTGGTGCCTAAACTGCCACCAGAAGGTTGAAACCACTGACATTTTTCATCTACCATTAGAAAATAATAAAAGCAAAAACAGACTGCAAAAAAAAAAAAAAAAAAAAAAAAAAATCTAAAACTGGAATCCCACCCTTTTACTGGAATGGCTTGATTTTCACTGAGATATGGGGTCAAACCAGGACACTGGTATGGCTTTTCCACTGCACAAAGACTGCACTGTCCCATGCCAGGCCACAGTGCAGCACAACTTTAGTACACTGTAGTTTTCCAGGCTGCTTTCAGACCTAATGGACCCCCGTCAGAATGCGCACATGTAACCACAGCAACAGCAGCCATGGAAACCAGTTGCAAAAGTTCCATTCTCTCCACACACCAAAATTCTAGATTCCTCATGATGAACAAGTTCGCTCATGTCATAAAACTTTAATCTCAAAAAATCCCAAGTAGAGTTGATATGATTAATTGATTAAACTATTTTGATAAATGATTCATTTAAATTTAAATTCTTATCTCAAATATTTCCCTTTTTTGTGGAAAACAAACATTTACTTTTACCTTGCTGGGCCTCAAAAATTTATTCAAATGAGATAATGTGAAGTGAAGATTAGATCCATCTATGTTTATTCAATTGAATTTGTTCTTGTGTTCCTGTATAATTGGGGAAATTATACATAATATGTTTCATTTAGCTAACAAGCTCATTCATGAAACTTAAACTATGTCCCAATTGCATACTACATGCTACTGCTATACAGTATATACTACATACTAATCTTTATAGTACACTGTCTTTGCAGTTAGTATATGGTAAATCAACATACTTAACTGTTTAATCATTACTGGAAATTGTGATGTCAATCACACCAAGAATAAAATACCACCTCCAATTAAACTTCACAGAGAAACAGCAGAACATATAACAGTTTTTTTCTGTTTGTTTTTTTCCAGCTATGCGCAGCTCCTCCATTTCCTTTGTGCATTGCATTGTAAGCAAGTAGTGTTCATCAACAGCACACTGAGAAATCAAGGGGTCTTTTTTTTTAAGTCAGCATACTGACTGTTTTGAGTATAGTTAAGTTTATTTTGGCACTTTTCAGTAGGAACATACAACATAAACATGGCCTGCTTATAATTAGTATGTAGTATGGAGTTGAGACACAGCATTGATGTCATCCATAGCATACCATAGCCCCCCCTGTCCCTTCTCTTCCTCTAAGGAGTTCCTCATTTCCTCTGTAAAAGCAACTCTCAGGAGCTTTGTGAACTGCTCTTAAGAGGAAACTCTCAATAGGAGCTTTTAGTGACTTTAGGGGGGACTCCCAGTGGTAAGATAAGATCCTTTGTGAATGTGAGCCTTGGTGTGTAAAAAGTCTTGAACCTGTGCAACAATAATCCCACATTCCAGATATGCATAATAACCAGCATTTGCAGCAACAAATAGAGAACACACTATGGCCTTATGCAGATTTGAACTGAGGCTGAAAGGTAAGATAAATATGGCTTCAGTACAGAAACACTGGGATGAGTGGAAATGCATTTTATGACCCTTTTGAAAAAACACAAACACTAGCAGGTCTGATGACCACCATACGTAGACCAGTAGAAGATGCTGGCTGGTTTGGATGTCATTGGCGTTAGGTCTTAAAGTCTTTAGAGACTGGGATTTAGCGGTTGCTCCTCATGGCCTCCTTGGCTGCCAGGATGAGCGGGGTGAGGCTGGACAGAGGCTTGGCCAGCTTCAGGAATGGATGCTACAGACAGACAGCCAGACAAAGGAGTGCACACATGAAATACCATAAGTTGAGGAATGAGGTGAACATTTTTGGAATCAATCAAACATCAGTTACCTACAAAGAGTAAAAGACAAATAAACATGTCGCATTTTACACTCTCTGGTTAGTTGTGAAGATAAAATTTTATCTTTATTTTATCTTTTGGTTTTGGACCGTTGGATGGACACAAGGAACTAGCCTGCCCTGGTCCAAAAGCGCCAAAATCCACCCACTACAAAGCTGACCACTATAACACATTATAGTCATTATCATATACCTATTTGTTTAATCTGTACACAAACCAAAGTGCGAGAGTGACAGTTTGTCATTTTACAGGTCTTCATGCGCTGGACTATCTCTACCCAGGCAACCATTGGAAAAGTTACTCAATGTGTGCTAAGCTAAGCTAACCAGCTGCTGGCTCCAGCTACATACTTACCCTACAGACATGACAGAGGCATCAATCTTTTCCTAAAATCCTCACCAAGAAAGTGAATGTGTATTTCTCAAGATGCCAAATTATTCTTTTAAAGCATTTAGACTCCATTTACACTTTAACAATACAATTTCATTAGCCAAATATATGCCTCTCCCATGGTTTTAATTTAAGATTTCTCTATAATGCTTTTGTTTTAATATCATACAGATACACCTACAACTTACTCTGCAACTATTTTAATAATGAATTCATGTTCAAATCACTCTGTAAACAAACATGTCAAGAATCTTCTGGTTTCACCCTTTTGGATGTGAGGATTTGCTGATCGTATGCAGGAGATATATTGATATGTTGAGGCAGTATGAGCGTGTAGGCCTGTTCTACCTGTAGCAGTTCTCTGCCTGATCCTCGTTTCTCCACGTCCATCTCCAGACAGCGGGACAGGAAGGATCTGAAGACAGGGGACAGCTTCTCTGGACTCTGCAGCTCAGGAGTCCCATTGGTGGCAATTAAATACAATGCCTAAGAATAGCACAATAGCATGGTAAGAAAAGCAGTATAATATCATCTTGAAGCATTGCAATAATAATTTAGTTTCTTCAGTGTTAATCCTTGTAGACATTAACTGTTTAGTATCTCCAACATTAATAATTTTATATATATCTCTATAATGCTCTAATACTAATGATCAAATGTGAAGCTTAACAATCATAGCTGGGAAGCTGCGATACAGACACAGAGGTAGAAACCAGACACAAAGCTAAGAGCTGATGGGAATGTCATTAGTTATGCAGGTTTTTTTTTTGTCATAAACTGAAGAATTTAAATTTTGACCTCATGGTGGTGCTAGAGGACAAGTCAGGGGATCACAAAGTCACTGTGATTCATTTTTTACGAGATGTAAGAGATTTTACTGAAATATGAGGTCAATAAATTGATTAGTCTATAGTGACAAATCAATTTCTCACCAACAAGTCTGATGATTGATTGTTGAAGTCATTTATCAAGCCAAAATGGCAAACAGAGTCTGGTTCCAGCTTCTCAGACGTGAGGAGTTTCTGGTGTTTTTCAGTTTCATATTGTTAAATATCTTTAGGGTTTAGATTGTTGATCAGACACAAAAAGCAATTTTAAGATGTTGCCTTAGGCTCCTGGAAATAGTGATGGTTTGTTTGGTGATGTTTCACAATTTTAATGAAATTTCATAAACTAAAAGATTAACTGAACTCACAAACACCGAAACAGCCGTTTGCCCATTCTTCCTCCCAGCACACACTCACCCTGAGAGGGTTCTCATTGAGATATGGAGGCTCTCCCTCCACCATCTCTATGGCCATGATCCCCAAAGACCAAATGTCCACTTTGGGTCCGTAGGCTTTCCTGGTCACGACCTCTGGAGCCATCCAGTATGGAGTCCCCACCATGGTGCTGCGTTTGCTCTGCTCCGGAGTGATCTGGGCACAGAAGCCGAAGTCAGCTGCAAAGAGAGAGAGAGAAAAAAAAAATATGGGTTGAGATCATTTTATTCATGTTCCTCATCAGAGTTAAGATATGTGTCTGTGGATCTGTGCATGTTTTTGCGTGTGCTCTCTCTCTCACTGAGCTTGACCGATCCGTCCATTCCCAGCAGTACGTTGTCACTCTTGATGTCTCTGTGGATGACCTGGTTGGCGTGTAGAAACTCCAGAGCCTGAAGGACCTGAATGCGGAGCGGGAGAAAGGTTAGCATCCCCAAAAGTTGATGTACTGTTTACATAAGTGCCACAGACAAACATATTTTAAAAAATGTAGGCAGATTTGAATATTTTCTGTAAGTTCTGGTAGAGACAAAAAGATGAGAGCCCCCGTGTGCTGAGAGGTAATTTCATAGAATTTGTTCATAATAACAAAGAAGTAAAATAACGCTAGTACTACTTAAAAGCCTGCAAATTATTATTAAATCCCAAATCGGGTTCTCTTTTTAAAGAGAGTACAAAAACAGACATATACAGTCTATACATAGACAGACACACATTAATTCATGGGGAAATACTGCAGATTTCCACTGTGGAATACGATTTGCAAATTGTGTGGTAATTTTTGACCCATGTTCATCATCACGCTTAAAGACTAACACTGAAAGTTGACCATGGAAATACTAAAAAAATACCTAATTTCCTACTCTCAGACACTTGATAAACACAGACTCTTGCCTATAAATGAGTCACAGGAAGACATGAGACGATTAAGCCCCAAGTGGTAATATTGTAGTGGAAGTGTCTGTCTCTACTGAGCCTATCAGTGGATTTCCTGAATTGTGTGACACTAGTGCTTTGCCAGGTCTTCACTGATATCTTCTGTAAGCTCAGCTGTCTGAGAAGAGTCCCACCTCTCTGCACACAGCGGCGATCTGAGCCTCGTCCATGCACGTCTCCGTCACGACATCAGTTAGGGAGCCACCAGCCAGGTACTCCATCACCACAAATAGCTCATCTCCTACAAGGAAACTAAAAACGCACACATGGATGATCTGATTCACAAGGCAGTGGACTCACACATTATTACAGATGTGAACTGTATGTTTGTCTGCATAGGATGTGTTAGGTTGGTGTTACCTATCTACGAAATTGACAATGTTGGGGTTCTTCAGCTCCTTCATAACCAGGATCTCGTTGATAATCAGCTCTTTCTTTGGCTGCTTCTGCAAGTTGATTTGTTTGATGGCCACCTGTGAAACACAGCATCCTTTAAATGTGGTACCAAAGACACACATAGATTATCTGGGTGACTGCAAGATACAACTAATTCATTTGCCATTTGTTTGCATAAATTGAACACTGATATTTGGACTGTCAAATTCAGAAGACGTAAAGTTGCCAAGACAAAGCATAGATAAATAGGTTCCCTAGACATGTGTCTTGCATAGAGCTGTATTCCTCTGATAAGGGCTGAATGCCGGGAACTGAGGTCCTGGTATTTCCCAGTAATTCTCGCCAAAATCATCTCCGCTTTCCCAAGAATAAATTCCTGCTGAGTCCTAAGATTTATAGCATGTGTGTGTTTATGTCTGAAAACTGGTGTGGTTCAGGAAGTGGTTTAATTTTCAAGGGGAAGAGACACAAGATGAAGTCACCTTACCTCTTGTCCTGTGGCAACGTCTATGGCTGTGTAAACAGTGCCAGACGCCCTGAAAGTGGGAAAACAGTGACAGGTGAAATTAAAGGCCTTTCCTTATTTTTTCCTACTACTGCTATTTCTTTCCAGTCCAACACAATTCAGTGTTGCTTAACCTCCCACACTCACCCCTGGCCGATCTTCTCATAGCGAGTGTATTTCTTCTTAGGATCTCCAATGCTGACAATAGTTCCTAGGAGTCACCAAAAAAAAAAAACTGTTAAGTCAGCTCTACTGGAGCCAAAAATAGAAGTGGCTCTGCCCGCACTGTGTCATTTTCAGTGTGTAACTGAGTGTGGTTTGCATACTTAGTTTCTCCATGATCTCCTCATCAGTCATTTTGCCTCCCTTCTTTTTCTGTTTGTCAGCTGCCTTCGAGGCGGCATCTCCCTCTGGAGCTGGGAGTGGATCTATCACCGACCTCGTGTACACCTGGCGCAACACGGGAAAGACAAATTTCAAGAATACTGACCTTAGATGATCTTTCATTTTTAGCTGTTTGTAATTTTTGCCGATTGGATATTCAGTTTAATTCACTGTAATAAAGATGAAAATTTTCTCCGGGTAACAGTTTCAGCTAAATGCATAAAATAAAATGTTAAAGTAGGTGGTTTTATATTTTCTACTTTTGTAAATATTGTACAAATAACACTGTGTTCTCTAACATCACAATCTTTCCCATCATGACTCACTGATTTTGTGTGTTCTGGCCGTGGGGCCACAACTGGAGGTGGCGTATCGTCATCGTCATCATCGTCACCATCCTTGCCACCTGACGGGGAGGTCACTGTACCCTGCTTACCCTGCAACAGCAAACATATGCAGATAGAACAGAATGAAATTCACTGAATGTGTTCAATTTGATGTAATGAATCAGAGTGGAAGTAACGAAAGGAACTACTCACCGACTGTGAGTCTTTATCTGAAAGAGATAAAACAATACAAGAGGAAGTGTAAGGACAGAGGAGTGAGTCTGCAGAGCTACAACACTGGACTTTTATTTGTCTGCTGAGTGAAAGAAAACTGACCCGAGGCGGAAAAACTGAGGTATTTCTGTTTTCCACTGGTGGAGTCATAGAACTTGAGAATGTCGAGGACGGCCTGAGGATTCTGTTTCTGTTCTGATTTACTGATGTTAGAGGTTTGAAGGAGACGGGCCCACTGCTCCGGCATGCCCTGGACAAATACACACACACACACGCACTTAAAAACGTATATAGAGATCTAAACATAAGAACAACAATAACACAGGTGATATATCCAGATGACACGGTAGTTTAGTAGAAGAGTAAAAGAGGTAATATCTAATTATGTTTAATTAAAATGCTGTTCAATAATGATTTTAAAAGAAGATCACGTTTCACAAAAATAACACAACATACACATTATGCCAAAAACCTAAGACACCATTACCAAAGTCAGCCAAGCATGTTAGGCTAAGCTAAGCTAACCGATTCCAGCTACATATTAACCATACACACATGGGAGTGATATCAATCTTCTTTAAATCTAGGCAAGAAAGGTCTGTAAAATGGTTACAAATATAAACAAGCATTTTGCACAGTATCAAGGTGAGGCACTTACAGTGAACTCTCCAGTGACGGCATCAAAACCCACATGGATGGTGTGTTCAAAGTCCGACGGGGAGGATATCTCAGGTCTGTCCTTGTCCCGGTCCTTCTTCCTGCCTCCTGCAGGTAGAGGTCAAGGGTCAATATGTGGGTCATCCAGAGCCATGCACACAGTCTTTTACTGCATGTCTGTGTATATATGTGTATTCTCCCTCACCTTTCTCAGAGGCAAACATGGAAATGATCTTGTTTCTGGATTTCCTCTCCTCCGGTACAGACGGCAGCGGCCGAGAGCTGTGATTGGCTGACTGGGTGTCCTTGGCTCCTCCTCCTTGGCTGCTCATCCTGACAGGGGGGGCGGGGGGCTTGTCCTCACACACTCCGCTGTCACACATCTACACACACGTACACCTGCAGAGTAGGGATAAGATGCACAAATTTGAAGGCATTCAAGACATGCAGCAAGTCTGTTCGCTGCATGCGCTCAATCACTGGTTCACCTCTTCCTGTTTTTTGGGGGTTTTTTTTTTTTTTTTTTACAATTTCACAATGCTAGTCAAAGCATGACATGTTAGCCAAAAATGCTACAGTGGAACAGCTGCAAGAAAAGCTTCGCCTCTATTACACACAGAAAGAAACAACTGAACACCAAATTAAGAAAGACTCACACAGACCTAACTAATCCATCCAGGCCGCAATCTGTGGAGCAGCACTGAGTGCTGTAGCGCAGGGAACACAGAGTGTGAGAGCAGGAAGCGAGGCTGAATGGTCAAAGTGACGTGTTGAGTCTCGTTCACGTTTACAGATGAATGAGGAAGGAAAGGAGGCAGCAAGACAGAGAGAGAGAGAAGAGCGTCTTAGATTGAGTGGGTGACTGAGAATGGTATGAGCGCAGTAAGACGGAGAAAGAGAACTGAGTGTGTGACAGTTTACTATCTACTTTTCAGATTATGATTTTACATAAAAGAACCTATTATAAGCCTGTAAACTACAGTATTTTGTTATGAACTATTCCAGTGGTTCATAAACCTTTTTGGCTTGTGATCCCTAACAAAAAACATTGTCTTGGGTCCCCTTGTTTATAGGTTGGCAGCAGTTCCACCAAAGAGACATTTCCCTTTTATACACTTCTCAGATGGTTTAATTCAAATAACTGTTTGAGGCTCAAAGAGGGTTGAATTGCCGAAAAACATGGAGAGAAATTATATTGTCACCTTTTGTTGGGGGGCCTTACCCCCAGGGTGAGAACCACTGGACTTAAACTGTCAAACTGTATTTAAAGATTCATGTATGCACAACCAGTTGCCAGAAAACTAATGCAGTCTAATACACCAGTCCTGTAGTAAATCCTCCTTTATGAAAGTTATAATGATCCGTTTTTACTTGAAACTGTTTCTGAAAGGTGTTGGTTCAACTGTGTGATCATTTTGGAGATTGTAGTTTAGGGTTAGCTGCATTATACTGAGACGTGTTTCTGCGATTTGACCTACATTCACCAATATAAATGAGATGGACAAAATAATAGAAACACTATTTTTTCTGCAGAGTGAGTACTTGAATGGATGACTTTCATCTGCAATTGTACTTTAACACTGCTGAACTGTTATTTTTACCCATGCACAGGATTTGAGTTTCATCCATTACCCTAATATGGTGAAAACTGAGACAGTAGACACTCATGCACACATACAGACACACAGACACACAGACACACATGAAACTGTCAACCACAAAAGCACTTCTTACAGTCTTGCAGAGCAAACAGTTTGATTAATTCTGAGCTGTTGCTGCCTGCATTCTTGGTGACATCACAGCACAGGAAACAGGAAGCAAACAAAGGTTCCCTCACTTCCTGTGTCTGACCGCTGATGACACAGCGTGTATTAAACGTGGATAAAGAAACGCGGCTCAGGTACGTATGCCTATGACCTCTTCTTCACATATTAACCCTCCTCCTGTCATGTCACATTCCAACTGCGAAGATTGATACAGATTCTACACACAACATTAGGCCTTTGACGTCACTTCACTTCTGCTTTGCCCTGTATAATAACTGAGGTCCCTGACCACAAACTGACGACACATCAGCACTAACTTGACTCAATGTTACATCATTCCTCTTCCTACATTATTTCTGAAACATTCACTGCGCTGTACGTCTGAGTCTATGATGGGAGCTATCCCAGCTGGCAGGACGGCTGTGTGCTATCTGTAGTGGCGTTTCACACTTTAGATCATGAGCGTAAATCTCAAATTTTCCAATGTGGCAACCCCCCAATATTATAAACCACATCCCGAGGAGCTTGTCAACCTACCGAAACAGAGACACTTTCACCCCCAAACTTTCAGTAGTTTCTCCTTTTTCATCTGAAACTGCCAAGTACTCACCTGTTTGTCGCTTCTTCTGTGTCTTACAGAAGACCAGCTAAACAATAAAAGTATTCCCGTATTCCCAGCGAGTGTGTGCACCTCCTTCCCCAGTGATCATTTATCTACTTAGCTCTCACAGTTTACTTTCCCGTCTTTCTCCCTTTTCTCCCTTCTTCAGGGCAGGTCTTAGCAGGCCGCCTCATTCCTCAGCGATCTTGGATGGAACAAGTGTATTCTTGCCCTGGCAGGATAAAATTAGCCTTAGCCTCAGCCTTAATGTGCATTTTAAAAGTCTGTGTGTGTGTGTGTGTGTGTGTGTGTGTGTGTGTGTGTGTGTGTGTGTGTGTGTGTGTTCTGGACTGAGTGTTGGGTGCTGGCTGGCCAGGCTGAGACAAGTTGTCTCTCTGTAGGAATTCCATAGCTGCAGGGCTGCAGCAGGCGTGTTCTCCTGTTCATCTCACACACACACACACACACACACACACACACACACACACACACACACACACACACACACACACACACGCACAAGGCTCCTTCTCATGCAGGGAGCCCATCTCACACACACACACACACACATTCCCTGCCCTAAAGCACACACTCCCCTTTCCAACAGGGCCTCCATTGTGAGCACTTGAACATCCATTATGTAGCTGTGAGCTAAGTTACTGAGAACAGCAGCACAAACTTTGAGGGAAGCAGGCAGGTGCACACATCAGCACTGCGGGCTGCATGCTTGTGCCCACACTCTGTTACTACTGGCTTGAGTAATGGATTAATTAGCTTGCCTCTCCACAGAATCGCACATAAACTCCTTAAAACAGAGCAGGCTAGGCTAACAGTTCCCTCCTGTTCCCAGTCTTCATGCTAAGCTAAGCTAACCGGCTACTGGCTGTGGCTACAAACATGGACATTTCTTATTTTTAAATGGACATGGGCCAAAAAAGATTTGAAGTGATATTTTTAAAAGATCATCTCAATAATTATTACCCTACTCTCTATCCCTTCCTGGTGTGTAGGGCTGCAACTAATTCATATTTTCATGATCAAATAATATGCTAATTATTTTCTTGATGAAGGGTTTTGTCTATAAGATGTAAAAAACAAATAGTGAAAACAGTCCCAGAGCCCAAGTGACATCTTCTAATTGCTTGTTCTGTCTGACCCGCAGCCCAAAACCGGAAGATACTGAATTTTCAATTTGTAAATAAAAATAGAGAAAAGTAGCACATCCTTACATCTGAGAGGCTGGAACCAGGAAATACTTAGTGTTTTTGTTCAAAAAGTGACCAAAATGATCAATCGATTGCTGTCAATCTACTAATAGATTAGATGGCTAACAGTTTGAGCTCTACTGATGTGGATATGTTCCTTTTGCAAATGTAGAGTGCACATTTCCTTCACATTCCTGTCTCTGAGCCTTTATTTTTTTTCTAATTTATTCTCTCAAACTCCACATTCTTGGTAACCAAACATACTACTTCATATCCAGGCAGCCGCCAGCTGCATCTCTCATCTGTCCTCAATCCACAGAGGACATCATCGCTGTGCGTCTGAGCCTGTCTCATCACTCTGCCCTTTATAATTTCTATTCCTCATTCGCCGCGCTCTCGTTGTGTCAGGGAACTTTCTATTCCCTGCGATTGGTCACCGTCAAGGGAAGCCCACTTCCTCATCCTGGAACTCCCCGAGCGCCAAAAGAGGTCACAGGACCAGGCCTGCCAACCACAGTGCTGCAAACACAGCCGCCGAGGTGTTTACAGGAAGTGGACAGCAAGCCTTTTGTATTTGGCTTCTATAAAAGGAAATTCTGCGGAGGACTTCCTGGAAGGAGTGATGAAGCTGACACACACAAACCACTTCCACCCCCTTTCATTCAATGACACAGAAAAATAAAATATACACAATTTAACATTAAAAACACTCAAACACACACACTCTGTCTGAGCTCAGTAGCTTCTACAGTCACTTCACTGATTATGGGTCTGGCAGTGAATGAAGCATAAACACACTGCCCAGCTGCACACCCACACTGAGCACCTTATCCTGTTATTCAAACAGCTGCCTCACCCCTGTGTCAACATTATGACTGATCAAAATCACCAACCTGGCAACCTGAGGTCTCAGGCAACTGTCAGAACTTGACTCCACAATTTGGACCAGGTACACAAGCAGCCTCAGGACTTACAGCATGAACGACAGTGGTTCAGTGTACCTGCAGGATTAGCAGTCCGGACTACTAAATCGCAGTCACAGATTTAAACACTGATTTGATGTGTAGGATTCACAGGCAACGCCAGAGCCAAGATTTTAGAGCTACTGAGGTTTCTAAGACCAGACTCTTCCTGTGAAACCCATACCGTTACAATTTTCCAGAGCCAAAAGCAACATATTCAAACAACTTGTTTTGGCTGATCAACAGAACAAAATCCAAAATCCAAAAGTATACTTTGTCACTTAACACACAAGGCAAAAAAGCAGGTAATCGCCACATCTGAACAGCTGGAGCAAGCAAATATTTACAATAATTTGGTTATCAAAGTAGTTGAAAAGAATAACAACAATAACAGAATGACAAGACTAACGGTAATTTTAGATCTGAATGCTGTTTAAAACCTGTTTACACTGCCAGGACTACAATCCTGGTGGAAAAATACTGACATTTGATTTTTACTCTCCTTTTTTGACATAAAACATCCTAAAAAGTTACAAAAGTGATCATTTTTCAAACCCTGAGCTGAAAATTGTCCATTAATCCACACAGCCATGTATTGTAACTTATAAATACACTATATTTTACTGTGTGTTTCTGTACAGCTACTTTGTCTTCTGATTGATCAAATCACATTTTATTGAACCAGCTTCTGAACCACTTGTCAGACATTTAAAGGCCCATTTATGTCATGCAGACCAGCCTCCACCGGCTGTTATCGCAAATGTTTGATATAAACATTGCATGTTATTACAATACTATAGTGTCCCTGTAGACTGTCATTACTTTGGTTCAAATTAAAAAAGAAAGCAGACCACAAATCCCACTAACCCTAGGATCTGGATCTCTTGCCTGCTGTACTGTATTTTTATCCCCTTCAGAGACAGGAAAAGTATCTCCGTGACAATTATGGAAGACGTTGCCTCTGAGTCTGAATGCTTCCTGTGCAAAATAAAACAGTTAGTGGTAAACAAAATAAGCAACATATGTGTAAAAACACACTTGGACTGGCTGTATTGTATGAGCAAGTCTAAACTCACCGGTTGCTGTCAACCGCAAAGTATCAGCCACACTCTGGTCAACTCCCGAAACTCCGCCCCGTTTCTACAGATTTTCAGTCCGTTTAAAGTCCAGATTTGACGCTGAGATTTCACCAACTTTCCCGGTGATGTGAAAAACTTAAGGGACTTCTAACACACGGCACCTTGTTCCCGTTTTTCTCCCCTGAGTGCTCTCAGCCTGGTTCTTTGCTTTGCCCGGGGAGGAACCTGGCGAAGAGGAAGCGGAACGTCGTAGAAACAAACCGAGGAATCGGAACCTCACGGCTTCCGTAGCGCTCATTGGGCAAAACTCAAAGGGCGCGTAAAACGCAGCTGGCTATACTGAAACTGCTCTTGTGTTTACATTAAAAGTTAATGGTCGCAACACCGGAAACAAGGTGTCCTTAATTTTCAGATTAAACTTTAGCTGCTCTGCAAAGATAACTAATAATAGCAATATTTATTTTTTCTATGAAGTTGGTAAAAGAGGCTGCAACAGTTTTTTGTTTTTTTTTAGAATTTTAATTATTGATTAATCTTAACTAATCAATCATTTATCTATATATACTCAGCAAAAAATAAAAGGTCACAATTTCCCAGAGCCCAAGGTAATGTATTCAGATTGCTTGTTTAGTCCAACTTAGTCAATTTACAATGTGAAAAATAAAACAGAGAAAAATGCATTTGACCATAATATATTCTGCATTCTGCTTGAAAACTAATTCATTGAAAGTTACCAAGTAATTTTCTGTTAAGTCAATCAGCAGCTGTATGATTTGTATATAGACAATGCATGGTGTTATCCATTTGTTGTTGCTCTTTGTATGTATCTATTTTCCCACCTACTTAATTGTAAATAATAGTCATATGCTTATGTTTACTTATGTTAGTTCAGCTTTGTTGTCCTTGTGTTTTGCTGTATGTCCATGTGTATATTTGTGAACATTATTATGGTTACTGCGTGTAAGTATAGCGAGCCACTAGAAACGAGAGTCCATTTCCTTGTGTGTGTTCACAAACTTGGCCAATGAAGCTGATTTGGATTTTAATTGTTACTTTATAAAGTAAACTGGCATTAAAAAAACAATTCTAAACACTAAATTGCTTGTGGAAAAGATAAGAAAAGAAAAGAAAAGAAAGCAGGCCTCAAATACCACAAAAACTAGGATGTGGAACTCTTGCCATCGTGTTAATACTGTGTGTTAGTACTTAGTGTAAGTACGTACGTACCTTAATTTGTCAATGAGAAATTTAAATAAGATAACCTATCTTGCTCAACTCAGCCTCTGCACTGAATTTATTTTAACCATTCAAAACTGTAGCAAACTGGCAGGTATAGCTTGCAAAAACTGTTAGCTATCTAAATATACAGGATTCAAATTTTAATGTAACATACATACACCTGTTAATTAACATGTAAGAGTTGCTATAAGTCGTTAAAATAACTGTGTTATGATGATATACACTGGGCTACCAATGAATAAATAAATAAATGAATAAATTAAATTCCTCTGGCTTCTGGCCTAAACTAATTTCATCAAATTTCCGTGGCTCAGTCAGTGAATTACTCAGCCTATAGAGTTACCTGGGTCACATCATTACAGGCCATAGATATTGTATTATTTATAATATTGTTACATTTTAAAAACTATATACACATGACTCAACAAACTATTTGTAATTTGCATCATTATAAAATGACACGAATTAAATCAATTATTTTGAAGATTTCTACCGGATGTTCCACACTAACTGCAGCTTGCTTAACTCCTGCTGATCACACAACAGCAGGGAGGAAAGTAGCTCAAACATCAGAAACGCCAAACAGCTGAAAATCAGACTTTCGTCGAGGGAAAAAAATAATAGTATGAACGAAATGTTAAATACTGACGGATAACGTATTCTGTCTGTAATTGGACACATTATTAGACAAAACAGCGCAGGACTGACTAAGCTAACAACCGTGTAACGTTTACTCAAACCAGCTATTACAAGCTAACGTTAAGATTTATAATTATCAGCATCAGTGTGGCTTTAACTAATGAAATTGTTATCTTGACGGCCATGTAATTAAGTCACAGGTGTAATAGTTAAAGCTGTTCGTCACTTGGCTAGCTGACTTTACTGTTTGGTAATTCCGATGTATTCAAATGTAGGGATACGTTTTATGCTAGTTTCGTGATTCTGCACCTTCGTGTCTCGTGAAACTTTGTGCCTGGTTCAATATTGGCTGTCGTTACAACCTGCAGCTCCAACTCTGTGTGGCCTTAAAAACAGTGTTTATCTTATAAGTTTAAGTTTCTCGCCGCTACCTGTTTCTCAAAACTTACATTCTTCCTCTTGTCTGTTTGTGTGTCTGTTTGTTTTTTTGTTGCATGTCTCTGTGTGTGCTCCAGGTGTTATGTTTTCCCGCAGGTGGAGGTTTGGTTGGGACAGGTACAGTGAGGTGGACCTCTTCACAGACCGCCATGAGACCAGTGCAGAGACTCTCTCCCAGGCCATTAGAGCTGCAGCGTCTGAGGAGCCAGACGCAGACGGCAGCGTGCTTTTTGGAGAGCTGCAGGGCACTGTGGTCGGCCTCAGATATTATACAGGAGTGGTAAGGATCAATCAGGGTCACCTCTATTCTTCAGAGGAGGCGAAACAGAACTGCCACGAATTGCCACCTAGTGCAGATATACCCTGAGAAATAATCTGTTTTTGACTCTCTGGACAGGTGAATCAAGGGGAAATGGTTGGTTTAGTACGAGAGCCCCAGAATCCACACGACCGCAATGCAGTGATGGTCGCCAACATTTATGGTAACCAGGTGGGACACATTAAGCGGGAGCTGGCAGCAGCTATGGCCCACGTCATGGACAACAACTTGGCTAAAGTAGAGGGGTGAGTAAATTGTGATTGGTGTGTCAGTGTCCTCGCTGTGCAAGGATATGATTTTTTGCAACATCTTCATTAATATCAGCCTAGAAATCCCACATCAATACCTGACTAACCCTGAACGGACGCTAAAATAGCTGCTTTTGACAACTTCTCCCCTTAAATACCTGTATTGGATTTGATTTTCCAAATCATTGTTTATTTTCATGTACTCCTTTTTCATTTTCATTCATTTCTGTTAAGAGGAACATTGAGTTCTTGTATGCACCATGATTACAGAGGGTTAAAACTGAACATCTGTGAGTTTATGTTTGAGTGTGTGTGTCATTGCTTGTTTCTCTGCTGCGTCAGGGTGGTGTACTCAGGCACGAAAAACAAGTTTACCATGCCTGTGATGCTGTCTTTCTGGGGCAGAGAAGAGAACAAAAGTGCTGTGATTGAATGCATGGCACGTCGCGGTTATAAACTGAACACAGGTGGAGGCAGACCAGCAGGTACACATATACACTCAACTGTCCAACCTCACTTTCATCCTGATGGAAAACCCCTTAGATTGACGCATGTAGCTCACACTGTTGCATTACAAATGTCGGTTTTCAGTTGTCATTAACTTCATTGCTTATTTTGTGTTTGTGGATGTGTGTGTGTGTGTGTGTGTGTGTGTGTGTGTGTGTCTGCATGTTTGATTTCAGGTGCAAGTCAAGCATCATATAAAAGTTCAGGGGGAGGTTCATTGCCATCTAAAAAAGGTTTGACCATCCCACTAACTGCAGAGGAGGTAATCTACTCAAATTGAGTTCATATGATATATAATGGTATAGCATGAGGTTTATGCAATATTTTAATGAAATATTTGGCAAACATCTGCAGAGGAGAAATCACATGGCAACATCCTTCTTCTTTCTTAATGTGTCCAATTGTGACAGTACATTTTTGTATTTTAGAGAAGTCATTGTTCATCATTTTTAAATGTATAATTTTCATGCTAAAATTAAATGAAGTGACAATACGTTTGCAGTCATGTTGTAAACATTGTGGAGCAGCCTTAATACAACTTAAGCTTTATTTATTTTTTACACATATTGTATTTCTTTTCTTTTCCAGCTGAAGAATGCATTTGATAATCTGTTCCAAGGCTTGATGGAGAGCAAAGACGGGGAGAAAGAAGCAGCCCAGGTACAGTACTTCCTTGATCTGTTTGTCTGTCTGCATTTTACATATCTGACTATACATTTGTCTTATTTTGCATTTGTTTCTACTCTCACAATGCGTCAGTCAAAAACTAATGATTTCATCTTGTTTCTTATTGTTTGAATAATATTATTTTTAACCTCAGATTTCTTTATTATTTTCAGTAAATGGAAAACAGTGGCCAATAGTCTCTTTTACAAGAATATTATTTAGAGCCCTGTGTGTTTAGACTCTTTGCTATTGGTCCTCTTTAATGCTGCTGAATTAGAAATTAGATCTTACTCTGCATTTAACAAATTGGAAGTTGCTATGGATAAAAGAATCAGCTAAATGTCTCAAATTTAAATGTAAAATGTATGTTTACAGAAGTAAGAGAAATAATGTCACATGAGGAGACAACCATCCATTATTCTTCTTTTCTGGTTTCCCTTTTTTTTTTTTTTTTTTTTAATCAGTGTCTTGCATTCATCTCTCTCCCTCTCTCTCTGTAGTCTGTGGGTACTCCTCTCCTGCTTCATCAGAAACAGGCGTTATCCTGGATGTGTGCTCGAGAAAACAAATCTGCATTGCCGCCCTTCTGGGAGAAGAGAGGCGAGCTGTACTACAACACCCTCACGTGTTTCTCTGCCAAAGAAATACCAGAGAGGGTTCGTGGGGGAATACTGGCAGATGACATGGGACTGGTGAGTGACACACACTGTTACTTGTAAACTGTTAAGAGATGTAATATTATTAGTTTTAAAAATATGTGTTTATTGATGAATTACAAGTTAATTCATACATTCACTGATTATGTTATGTTTGGTCTGTCACTGGTTACCGCATAGAGTAGAAAAAATGTGTGTGCAAAACTTTTGTTTGCATCGTTGACAATCAGGCAGGAAACATGAGATGATATGTTGCCTCCAATGAATGAGGAAGGACAAGATTAAGCTGCTCCTGTCAGAGCTGCTTTTTTTCCTACAATTAGCACAAAAACAGACGTCACACTGCTGCTATCCTAGCAGACACGAATCAACACTAAAACCCGTGTTTGTGTTTCTCAGGGAAAAACTCTTACAACCATCGCTCTGATCCTCACCAACTTTCACAACGGGAAGCCACTGCCTGTGGAGAAATGTGTAAGCGTAGCTGTGCTGAATATGTTCTTTTCAATCAGCCAAAGTGACTTGTGGTCAACTGTAATGTTTGTTTACATGTGTGCAGGGGGAGAGGTCTTCCCCCATCAAAGCCAAAAGTAAACTAAAGATGGCTGCCAAACTGGAAGGTACACACAACTTTTAATAAAATTTCTGCTGCAGAGTTGCTGATTTATTTTTTTATTTTTTCTTCATGCTCATTCTTGCTTCAACTCTCTCTCTCTCTCTGTGGCTATACATGAGGGCATTTGCACAAACTTACATGTAAGTAAGTCTAACACTAACAGGAGAGCTGTTGTGGCGTCTTTTTTTTCAGGAAGCAGCAGCGCAGGTGATGGAGTAGGAGTGAGTGGTACAGCAGCTGGTTCCCTATGCTCAGACCCGTAAGTGTGTTTTAAATGAATATGACATGCTGGCTTGATATTGTAACTGATATAGTTTTAATTATAGCTCCATAGCTAATCATACCTGAAGGAAAGAATACACATTTTCTGCACCTGGACATGTTTTCATACAGATCTCCATATATGCTACGTTTGCACACCTGCTCTGTAAACCTAATAATGTTTAGGGCCATCACTTTCTTTTAACATAACCTGATATGTTCCTGTATTGGTCAGTCCCCGGGTGGAGGTGATCTGTGCTGATACACCAGACATAGTGGAGATAACGGGCGAGTCAAAAAAAAGTAAGAACTGACAGTGAAAAGCTACACATTACCTTTCTCAGTTCTAAGTTTTTGTTGGCACTGTGTGGCTTTTGTCTTCTTTCATGGCTGACATACATTTTTACCCAATTTCTCCACCTACAGGTATGAGCCAAGAAAAAATGAAAGCCGCTAAGCGAAAGCCCAGTAAAGGTACAACACACCAGCTGTTTGTGTGCTATGATATTTGCGTGTCAAAATTGTTTTAAGTACCAGTTATGATTCTCAATGATCTCAATCATTGTAATCTGTATGCCTAAAATGCAAGGGGCCACCGTGTTGCTGGAGGATCTGGACTTTGCTGCAGCGCTGGGTGGCTCAGCATCAGATACAGCCCCAAAGAAGAAGAAAGCTGCCAAGAAGGCCACTCCCACACCGAGTGAGTTTCAACACTGTGTTTTTTACATGGTGATTTTTTTAAAGAAGGTTTATGCAGTGAAATTGGAGATATGTGTTTATCTTTTCTGTGTGCAGGTGTGGAATCCTCCATCACTGAGAGTGCAGATGAATTATCGGCTAGAACGACTCTCATCATCTGCCCTCTCTCTGTGCTCAGCAACTGGCTGGTAGGAATACAGCCTCACACAAGACATCACACACACAGACACCCAACTCTATCAAAATACAATTTACAGATGAAGCAATTAGTCAATTAATTGATTAGTCGTTAAACACAAAATAATGCGCATCTATTCAGATGTGAGGACTTCATGCTTTTCTTTTTCATAGAGGACAGCAAATAGAAAATATTTGAGTTTGGGATGGATGTTTGAATAAAAAACAGCAAGTTGAACTCGGGCAAGTTCAAAGTATTTTCTAACATTTATACACAACATTATTTATTAGGAAAATAATCAGCAGATTAATTGATAATGAAAATTATCATTAGTTGCAGCTCTAGTGCTGTTACGAGAAAGGCTAGCCTGTAAGCTACTCTTGGTGAAATTGCATACTGTTACAGCAAACAGCCGCATTGTAACACCAGATTGAATGCTGCCTTCGTCATCCCTGGAGTCATTGTGTGTCATCTTTTCTTCCTCTCTCCTTTGTGTGTGCGTTCAGGACCAGTTTGAGCAGCATGTGGATCCCAATGTCAAGCTAAATGTGTATCTGTATTACGGCTCGGAGCGCAACAGGAGCAAGACGTTTTTATCGTCCCAGGATGTGGTGGTCACGACCTACAACGTTCTGTCTGCTGATTTTGGGGTGAGCGAATACAGATTACATGTATGTCAGTGGCTGCGAGGTGAACTGATGTGTTCACACAGAAAAGACACATGGGAGACAAACTTGATATGGTAGTACAGACTGCATTAATTTATTTTGATGAGCACAATTATCCAAAAGCAAAGGGATGTCTTTCCTGCACCTTGACTGTATGTTTTAGTCCATGTCAATACGTGTTTGTTTCTGTTTCAGCATAAGAGTCCGCTCCACGGGATCAACTGGCTGAGGGTCGTGCTGGATGAAGGACACGTCATTAGAAACCCAAACGCACAGATGAGTAAGGCTGTGCTCAACCTGAAAGCTATCCGGCGCTGGATTCTTTCAGGTACACTGTCTTTAAACACACACAAGCATATATGGATTATTGTCATCTCTTTATATAATTGTATTGTGTCCAAATTCTTGTTTTCCAAATGTTGTAACTGACAATTCATTTTAATAAGTTAAACCTTGAAAAAAGCTGTTAGGTACTGGTTATAAACTGTCATTTTGAATACTTTAGTGATATAGTTATGTTTAAGCATATCATCCTTCTTCTACTTCTGCAGGTACTCCTATCCAGAACAGTGTCAAAGACCTGTGGATGCTGCTGGCATTCTTACGACTCAAGCCATTCGACGTGAGAGAGTGGTGGAACAGAGTGATCCAGAGACCCGTTACTCAAGGACACAGGGGCGGCGTGCAGTGAGTGCTCACTGATACACTATTTTACACTGCTGCATGTAGTAATAATACTCCAGAGGGCACCATTCATTTACTGTAAGTAAGCAATGGTACAGTCAGTCTGAGAAAAGTTATTGCTGAGGAACAATCTTATTCCATTCATATTCTAATAAATATGTGTATATACTACATGTTATACAATCATTTTGTTTCCCCTAACTGTAATTTTACTATTGTTTACAACTTCTTGCTGGTTGTTCTTGCTAGTAACAAACAGAATTGGTTTTAAAAGCCAGACTGACTCTGGTGATTGCATACACTTGACATTATTTGGCAACTTTTTGTCAATTTAGATAAAGTAGAAAAGTCAATTTAGATACTTTAAATACACATATCATAGCCCAATGATATGGCCAGCACCTTGGATAATTGCTCGCTGCCATCATCATCTGATTGTGTGTGTACATGGGTGAGAGAGGCAAATCGGGAAGCACACTGAAGAGAAAAGTTCTCCTGTAATTGATTATAGGCCAGGTTGCTATTTTATAGGATAGTTAGATAATCTAACAGACTACAATGAGTTCCCTGTGTAGTATCCTGAGTGAGTTATGAAAGTTTGTCATATTATAATTCTGATCATCAGTCAATGTTAATAAACTGACTGTGTGCAGGAACCTTCAGACCCTAGTGAAGTGCATCACCCTGCGGCGGACCAAGAGCAGTGAGGTGAATGGCCGCCCCCTGGTGTCTCTGCCTGAGAAGACCGTATATGTGGAGCAGGTGGAGCTGAGCCAGCAGGAGAGAGAGGAGTACGAGCTGGCTCGCAATGAAGGAAGAAACACCATCAGCAGGTGCGTGTGTGTGTGTGTGTGTGTGTGTGTACATGCATGTGTGTTTGAAGATAGTAATTTTGACAGGTGGCAACTTGCAAGGAGTAATTAGATTAGTATTATATTATTATAGTATTAGCATTTGACAGGACAAATACTATTGATACTGTTGAATGTTATAACAATTTTCCATTGTTTTATATGAATGTGTGTGTGTGTGTGTGTGTGTGTAGATATGTAGCAGAAGGGACGGTGCTGAGGAATTATGCTGATGTGTTGGCCATCCTGATGAGGCTTCGACAGCACTGCTGCCACCCTGATCTGCTGGCAAAGATGTCCTCAGATTTAGGTAAAACCTGCAGTCTGATAAGATAATGATGTGATTCAGGAGAGCAAAGCTTCTGAACTCACTTGATATAACACCTAGAGATTTCTAATAATGATTTATTTGTTTGCTTGACACGGTGTGTTTTTAAAAAAGGAAAAAAACAATTGCTTCTACTCAGATAGTCCTAGTTTGCCTTGTTTAAGGTCTAGCACACCCACACAGGTGTTTTCAATGTTTTGGCTTAATTAGACTTCTCTTCAGGTTAAAGTTGGCTGAAGAATTTGCTGAGATCACAGCTGGTTATGAAGCACATTGACCATCTGCCATTTGCAGAAATTAAGTGCCTTCATTTCAAAGGTGAAGTTCACCAAAATAAAAACAAAAACAAGTTCAGCTGCGCTGCCGATGTTGAGCCCAAACACCCCACCATGAATAACAAGTACAGCCCAGCCAGACATAAAGTTATAAGTTGCCTTATTCCATCTGTATACCAAAATGAACAGGTGACTTTACTAAGAGCGTTTCCTCCACACACCCACAGTCCTTAGAGCAGATGTAATCAGCCAGAATAATTGAAAACACCTGTGTAGATGTTGCATCGGTGGGTGGGGGCTTTCATTTGTATCTGATGACAAGAAAACCACAGGTGTAATGAATAATATTAACGATGGGTCAACTGCATTTAAGTTTACAGGGCCCTGGTTCTCTGTATGATGTTTGCTTGCTTGATTTACTTCCACACCTCATTGGAAAGGAGGCATCTTTAATGCTATAATTGCACTGTGTTTTCCTGTTATTCTTATTATTCTGTCAGTAGCATGCTGTAGCACTTTTTTCATTCATTACTCATTAAAAACAATAGAAATGAATAGAAATATTGTTGCTATTTCTGCCTCATTTCAACAATATTCTTTGACAGAATTCGGGGACAGATTGATCATTTGGTAATTTGATCCTCCTCTGCACCTGTATCATTATGGTCCCCATACAAGATTCACTTTAGCTTTTCAGTGTGATTTGTGCATTTGAAACTTGGACAATAACTTCATTATGAGCTTACAACATAATACATCACATCTTGAAAAGATTCAAATATTGTCACCTGATGCACATCAAGCTTTTGGGGCTGATTCCAATTACTGTAACACTGTTATACTGTTCATTTAAGCTGTGTGTTCTTGTGTAAATATTTAGTTCCTCTGTCTTAATACAGGATTCAGAAAGATTTCTCTCCTCTGACTTCATTTGCTTACATATATGTTTGTATCAAAGATTTCTTTCCCACTCCGTGCCCTCCCTTTGTCTGTAGGTGCTGCAGCGACGCCTGCAGAGCTGCGAGAGCGTCTGATAGAGAAGCTGCGGTTAGTGTTGGCCAGCGGCTCTGATGAGGAATGCTCTGTGTGTCTGGACTCCGTCCGTCTCCCTGTCATTACCCACTGCGCCCACGTTTACTGCCGGCCCTGCATCGCCCAGGTCATCAGCTCTGAGCATGTATGTATGCTGCCCTCAGCAGAGAGGGGTTTGTACTTTTGTCATCATTTGATTTAACTCAAAAAGTACATTTTTACTACCATATAATCAGTTATTTAGCTGTTAATCTTTTCCCTATTGTGTGTGTGTGTGTGTGTGTGTGTGTGTGTGTGTGTGTGTGTGTAGGAGAAGGCGCGCTGCCCTCTCTGTCGAAGTGAGATCAAGACCAGTGAGCTGGTGGAGTTTCCACAGGAGGAAATGGAGGAAGAGAAAAGCACAAATTCCGAGAGGTGGAGGACAAGCTCAAAGGTACACTGTACATAATGAGGGTGCAAGGTTAACAGGAGTTAAACCTTTAACATTCTGTATGTGACAAAATATTGTTACCATTTTTAAGTTTTACATATTAGTGCAGAAAATTATTAATCATTTTAATTAATTTTATATTTTATTTGCTTGTTGGTCTAATTTTGCAGCTTATAAGATGATCAGTATCAGCAGGAACAATCAAAGTTTTCTGAAAAATGAAGTCTTCAACGGAAAATTAAATGCTTAAATACAAAAGGCAACGATGGAAAATGGACTTGTATGCTACCATGTGAGAGTGGTGTCGTCCGTCCTTTGACGTTTGTTTGTGTTTCCGCAGGTGCAGGCGCTGATGGGAAACCTGCTCAGGCTGCGAGGTGAAGACAGCACCATCAAGTGTTTGGTCGTCTCTCAGTTTACACGTTTCCTTACCAAACTGGAGACTCCACTCAAGTAGGACACACACACACACACACACACACACAGTGAGTGCAGGGAGGATAGTGTAGTTGTAGGGTGAAGATAACACGAAGGTCACACAAGTAGCAAAAGAGTGCAGAATTAAACATTTCTCTCACATTTCCCTGTTTTTGATAATAACATCAACAATGAAATTAACTATAACCTGTACGACGAAGGAGTTCCACACAGGGGATAGTGGCCCACTAAAGTGGTGATTAGAGATGGATGAAAGAAATGGAGTAAACTGCACTAACAGAACTTCACATTATCTATTACAACAGATTTTGTTATAGCATTCAGTGTGATCTGCTCTTGAGTAGAAGATTTTTTCTAAATTCCATTTTCATTTTCATTTGTTTTCCTTGTTGTGCACCAGAGAGCATGGCTTCGGTTTTGTGCGTTTGGACGGCACCATGAGCCAAAAGAGGAGGTCCCAGGTGATCCAGGAGTTTCAGAGCTCCGCAGCCGACAGCCCCACAATCATGCTGCTGTCACTCAAAGCTGGAGGGGTGGGGCTTAACTTGACCGCTGCATCTCGTGTTTTCCTTATGGACCCTGTAAGTATTTATTTTGGCGAGGAACCGAGCACATTTGCACATACAGCCACACTTAAGACTCAGTTTATAGTTTTTCAGATAGTGTATATTTAAATGTTTTTTGGGTTAAGGTTAATTTTACATTTATATTACATTTAAATTGAATGTTATTTTGAATCTATTGATAAATTTTGATTGATTTTTGTTCGAGGTGAGATCATAAGTGTGTGTTCTTAAGCTTAACTATATGAATGGGTTTTAGGCATGGAACCCAGCTACTGAGGAGCAGTGTATTGACCGCTGCCACCGTCTGGGCCAGAAGAGGAACGTCGTCGTCACCAAGGTCAGAAAACTGGGCCTCTGTGTGCTCCTGTTGTATTGGGGTCTGCAGTGAAAGCTTGGTGGATTTCTTGATGGTGGCAAGGCATCACATTTTTTGCACCATGTTCTATAGTTTTTATTTTACATTGTGAAGACTGAACAGCTGTTTGTACTGTATGTATGTATCTCAGATTCCTGCTCAGGTATGTGACGATTGGAATGATTTCTTATTTCAAAATGTCTTTAAAATATCCATCAGTTTTAGACTAGAGAGAGGTACATTAGAAAGATCACTGACTTGAATATTTTGTTTGTTTGTGTATGTTTATTTTGTGTGCGTCTGTTGCTGCAGTTCATTGTGAAGAACTCAGTCGAGGAGAACATGGTGAAGATCCAGAGGCAGAAGCAGGACTTGGTGGAGAAGGCGTTCGGCTCCACAGGCACCGACAGGAAAACCTCTCGCATTGATGACATTAAAGCTCTGATGGAGCTGTAATTGGCCAGGAATAATGTGTTAACATGAAAACAACACAAACATTGTGTTGTACTCTTCACTTCAGAGTCAGACACTTCACATCTGAAGTGTAGCAGAGAGTTTTTGCACACAGTTGTTGATGTTTTGTTCATATTTTGAAAGGTTTAATTTTTTTTATAGCTGGTCAGTAGCATTTTAAGTTCTGTTTTATTTCTGCTTTTATTTAATGATTGTTTTGATACATTTACAAGACGCACCACTTGGCAATCTTTAATTTCATTCAGTTGTGATATACCACTCGTTTGTCTTGATCCGAGCTGTGCTGAGGCATGGAGGTGGCCGATACAGATTTTGTACGGGATGAGGAAATAAATACCAACCTGCTGTTGCATAAAGAAATGCAGACTACCGATACTGTACCTGTATTTAACCACAGCAGCTTTCAGAGATTATGTGTGACATTCAAGGTGAAAATGATATGTGCTGGTTGTACTTACTTAAAAGGGAAGATTTTCTGCTTGTACTCTACTTGTACTGTTATATGTTGTAAACTGAATATCTTTTGAGTTTTGGATTGTTGGTTGCACAAAACAAGACATTTAAATATATTATCTGGGGCTGTTGCTATAACTTGTTACAGTCATACAATCAAAATGAAACAAATGAAGTAAGGTTGGATGAAAAATGTTTTTAACCAGGTCTTTATTAGCGCTTTAACAGGGATGGACAGTTAACAGCTAGGAAACAGGTCTACATTATGCTCCACTTCCACCATCATGCTGTTCAGGATTTAGCAAACAAGATTAATAAAATCACATGTGGACTTTTCGGTCAACCTTGTCGGCTTCTTGTAGGAAAGTGTATGATGGAGTAAGGATTGTATTTTAGTTATTGTTAGGCATTGTAGATTGTAGTTTAAGAGCACACAAGCTGGAGTGAAGTAAAGGAGGTATTGGCAACAGGAAAGGAGAGGCACGACAAAGTTAAGTTTGTTGTGCTACTAGCAGCAGTTACAGTAAATTAGGTTTTGTAAACAGTGAGCGGCAATAAGGCAGCTGGTAATACTACAAACGGGAAGTGATGAAACCCAGTACATGGCACAAAGAGACACTGATGTGGGTCTGGCAGGGACGTAACATGCAGGGCACATATGCAGATGACAGATGTCTGGGGGGGAAGTGCACTAGTGTTTAATCCCGCACAAATACACACAAAACTGACGACATCACTTTAGGATGTGGGTGGAAGAACTTCAGTACTGACCCACGTTTTAACTCTGTGCCATGCAAATACAACACAACAGGCCTAGCCTTAATACAATACAAGTCACAGGGAGCTGGTGAGTGTCAGAGGCACGGATAGGGAGGTTAATCTATGTACTCTGGTGAGGTGAACACTCTCAAGATTAAAGTGAGATTGTCGTAGCTGGCTGAGAAGGAGAGCATGGACTGCGAGAGGGAGGTGAGCCAGTTGCTGCATATTTAGTTTAAAGTGATTTAGGTAGAAAGGTTTATTGCAGGACAGGCGTTGTGGTAAAATCCAGAAACAACTTTTTAAACTTATTGATTTCCCTTCAGCCGCCACAGGGTTGGCCCGCCATTTTTTCAGTTTCTGTTGTTGCTGAAATTTTCCACAGGTTAGGAAGACTCGGGACTATGTCTCCATCTCCATCAGATGCACAAGAACACTTGAAAAGGAATAGTTAGACATTTTGGGAACACGCTTATTCGCTCTGCTGTCAAGAGTTGGCTGAGAGGATAAGATATATGAAGCTACCACCTGCAGCTTAGCATGAAAGACTGGAAACAGCAAAAATTCCACTTACCAGCACCTCTGAAGCTCACTAATTAACTAATTGTATGTGCCTTGTTTAATCCATACAAAAACCAAAGTGTGGAAGTTAAAATTCACTGTTAAAGTGTTTATGTACCAGACTATTTCTTGGCCTGGAGCAGTCGCTAGGTTCAGAGGGAGTTGCTGCGCCTGGATAAGAAATAATCCAGTATATATATTGTAATTTATAGACTTTTGTTTTTGTATAAATTAAACAAAGTACAACCTGTTAATTAGTGAAGTTCAGCGGGGCTAGTAGGTGGACATATTGTAACCTCAGCACTCCATACTTTACTTTGTGCTTCAGCCCCGTAGCGCTGCACAGTTTGTTTTTTATCTCAGCGGTGAATTATATCGTCAAAGATATTTTCAGGAACTCACACGTTTACTGTTCTCCCAGACTTATAAAATGTTTGCCCGGGTCAAAACCAACATTTAAATGCTACATTTATACCCACAGCCTCTGTCTATCATAGCCCGACAGCTCAGCACAGAACATGTGCAGAGCTGAGCGGCTTTGTCATTGTAAATACGTTTGGATATAAACACCAGTTTTGCCCTGGGTAAACATTTTATCACTCTGAGCAGATAGTAAACATCTGTGAGATTACATAAATCTGTTTGAAGATGTAACCCACAGCTGGATTAAAAAACACATGTAACATGGTTTTCACATGGAGCACTATGAGACCAAATCAGAGTAATGTGCACAGTCTGAGGTTGCAGGTTTTGAGAGGTTTAATTTGGGGCAAGCTGTTCTCCCCTGCTTCCTGTCTTTATGCTAAGCTAAGCTTCATATTTACCATACAGACGTGTGTGGTATCGATCTTCTTATCTAATTCTCTGCAAGAAAACAAATGAGCACATTTCCCAAAATATCAAGAATGAATGGTATGAGTGCAAGGGAATGTCAAACTTATACTCTCTGTCATTTACACACATGACAGGATGCAGAGTATGAGGCTGAAAGTTGCACAGAGGCCTTCATTCAGTCACCCGCTCATCAAGCCTCTGTGATTGGCTGAGCGGTGGTTAAATCTCCCACCCACACAGAGCTTCAGACGGTGCTCCCTCTGTCTGTGGAGCTCGCTCGCCTGACTGCTACTTGAGGAAGGAGTCAAGCTTTCGCTCGATGTTGGCGAAGGAGTCATCACCCATGTAGTCGATCTGGCCCGCTTCCCAGCGCTGCTTCCTCTCCTCTGATGAAACCTTCTGAGGAGGAGGAGGAGGAGGAGGAGGAGCTGAGTGCGAAGGCTGCTCTCCCACATCCTCATGAAGCTTACCCTGTGTGACAGACACAGAGAGAGAGAGAGAATGAATGAATCACTTGATAAAACCGCAGCAATACTTTATAAGGACTGGTTTCCCCAAGTTCAGCCATGCTTGGCTTTCCCTCAGCTGGAATTTCCTCACAGGGGAATTGGCTCTTTTCTGCCCTCCACACAATCAGGTTAATGCAGAGTCAAAGTGCAACAAGACGTTTAGCAACACACTTGCAGCAGATAAGAGTTGAGTTCGTCTCTGGGCTTCCTCCAGTGGATGTGCACTAAAGACCCCCCCTCCCCCACATGCATTAAGACATAAAAATACTCTGCTTTGAGTATTACTCTGTGTCTGATTAATACATCTACTCATTCTCTCTCACTGACAAATACAGAATCTATGAATCTATTTAAAAGTTTAATTGCTGGACATATGTCTCCAACTTCACAATAAAGTCCATGCTCAGTGTGTATGAACGGAGGATTCCAATGTCCACGTTACACGTGTGGAAGCGGCACATCGGATCACGGCAAAGCCCCAAACTAGTCGTAGTGATCTCACAAAAACACACTCGTATGCCCACGTCTTAAACTCTGATTTAAAGTGGCACACGGAAACGTTTCTCCTTCAGCAGATGAGTTCAAAGGACTTTAAAACTCAACTACATAAATTCTGACACAAAAAAGAACAAAACCTTCCTCTTACAAATGAAAAATTAGAATTCATAAGCAATTGAAACGCAGTTACTGTTATGGTTTCAGCAGCTTGTCCACAGCTTTAAGATTAGCTAATGTCAACAAACTTTAGATAGATATGGCTGTGTAAGATAAATGGGTAAGTTCACTGATTTCTGCTCAGTTCTCAGTTCTGACTCAAGAAAACTTTGGGAAATGAAGAGAAATTCATTGTGCAATTGCCACTCTTGGTCACATTGATGGCATAGTGTCTAATAAAATAATAAATCTGGATCTACATCTAGATCACTATGATTATCTTTTGAAAAATAGTCCTGAATTTCAAAGTTTTCTTGGTGAACAGATAGTCTCAGCCAGTGGAGTCAGGGACTCGTCTGTAAAAACTTATCAGTGTGACACAATATGGCACAGCTTCAGGCAACTGGGCAAAGCTGCAAGTGCTGGCAGCTATCCTTTAGTTTGAATTAACTCACAGCTATTTCACTGCAGTGCTGTTACGACAGACAGTGTGGCAACTTCCTGCAACTCTGTTAATTGCTCACAGTTGTTGCCGGCCTGGCACCCTGCGCATTTCATTGAAGACAGCGAGCTATTCAAGAAGTCAGGGCACTGCCGAGAGGACTGACAATACCGGCAGCAACAAACATGACTTTTGGCAACAGACCGGTGCTGAGGAATGTGGAACCAATCAGCTTTTACTTTGAAACTGTGATGATTAAAGCTAGGCGGCGTTTTGTATCTGGAGCTTAAAGCTTCAGTATGCCGCACTTTCACAGCTTGGTAACTCCACACCATGATAGATTTCCACACATGGCAGAGAAAGCAGAGTTCACCTAGTGATTAGAGGTTTCGACACAGTCAGGACACAATGATTATGCAACGTTGCTACAACAGATAAACACACACATATTCACAGCCATTCTCATTTATGTTTCAACATGTGCATGCCCACCACGGCCACACCTAAAACCAAACACTCTTCTTTCCCACACTCTGACGTACGTTCTCGCTCGCCTCTACGAAGCCGCTGTTGAACGGCGTGTCCCCGTAGGCCTGCTGCAGCAAAGGCACCACGGATTTGGCGTACACCTGCCACCACATGAGCAGGTAGTCCGGGTGTAGGTGGCAAGTGTCAGAAGACAGGGAGTGACCTTTGACCTGGCCCTTCTGAGCGTCATAGGAGCAGTGCCATGGCTTCGACTGGCCCAGGAAATGCACCACCTTCGCGTCATGGCCGTACCTGTCCAAAAAAAAAAAAAAAAAAAAGTAGGTGACAGGACGGTGAGATGACAAAAAGGAATGTAAGAGACAAAGGAGGAAGCAGGGAGGGATTGAGAGACAGGCTAAGACCTGAAACCCCCCTCTTGTGGTCTTTAAGAAATATTTCTCAAGAAGATTCATTTCAAAAATATTTTGTGAAGATATCGTTCATGATGCAAGTAGTAGTACAGTAGCTCCTGTGTTTTGAGACAGGCTTTGTCAGAATGTGTGTTGTGCCTGCTTTAAATTTCTTGTAATTCGACACACACGCACACACACACACGCGCACACGCACAACATTTGAACTGACCTTGGACAAGCTCTAACACTCAAATGCACTAAAGTCAAGTTGTTCAGGGAAAGCTACAGAATCAAGGCAATAGGACGACTAAACATGAATATGTGTGTATGTGTGTGTGTGCATGTGTGTGTGCACTCACTGTTTGAAAGCTGGCAGGTAGGAGTAGATGGCGATACTGCTGAGGTTGTAGATGAAGGGAAGGTGTTTAGAAATATCCGCCGTCGCCCAGGTGTTAAAGAAACTATTGAGAACCCCCTGATCTCCACCTACAGACACACACACACAGACACACACACACACTATAAATATTCTCATAATCATTTCTGGTTAAAGTAAAGCAAGAATAATAGACTGCTAGGAGTTCTGGTTTTGCATGTTGAAGTTCACAAACATTTACCTTATATAACCTCTCTCCTCTGGCTGCTGAAACCCAGCTGGACACACTACAGTACATACCCGAATGGTCGACACGTACACACACATACACACACACACATACACATTCTGAATGTTCCCACAGACTGTGTCCTTTCTTACATGTAAAAATAGAAGGTGAAAAGCGGTGTTGACAGTGCTGTGAGAGGATGCTGCATACAGTGAGCTTACAAACGGTGAAATCACTAACAGATGGCAGACAGGGGGCAGGGGGTGAGCTGGCAGGGTGACAACAGAGTTAGACCACATCAGGGTTAAGATTAGGACATGTCCATCTATATATGAGTTTACATGCAAGATATTAATCTCATTTTTTAGCGACAAACTTCAGTTCATTTTTTTTGGTCTTTGATCCCGTGCTGTATTTGGTTCTTGTTCACACTGTCCTATCACAAACAGAGTACAATCTGTAAACTGTTTATTCAAATAAACTCTCTCCAGCCTGTCACCATGCACAGTTAACAGTGGCTTTAGTGAGGTAAGATGAACTTTTCCTTTTTTAGTGTTCTGACGAAATGCCAACCAACACAGCTGAGTATTTACACCAACACAGCTGAGGGTTGTTCTCATGCCCATAAAATGCTGACTCCAAAGATACCGTATGGAATCCGTTCAGGTTTTCACTCAAAACACCGACAAAAGGCATTTAGCCCCGCAGCACGGCTCTGAGAATAGCAGTGTCGCTCAAATTGAAATATCTCAACATTCACTGGACGGATCACTGTGAAATTTTATACAGACATTCATGATCTCCAGAGGATAAATTCTGATGACTTTGATGATCCCATGACTTTTCATCTAGTTCCACCATCAGGTCAATAAAGGTATTCTCATCACCCTGAGCTGTACTTAACTTCAAATGTATGTTCCTCCTCCTGAAACCTCAGTTTGAGGTCAGACACTGCGCTCATGTCATTCAACACTTTGTGTATTAGTCAGTAAAGAAACAAATCATCAGCCCTCATTTTAAACATTCATTTTTCTAAATAATTACTGGCGATCAGATATCAGCATCTGTGTCTTTAAGCTTACAAAACATTGCATTTTGGTTCATCACTTCCTCTAGTGTTTTTCAGATTGTGCAAAAACTAAGAGAGCACAAGGTTCGCGTCTCACCGTCAAAGCTGCCGTTTTCCCCGCAGAACGTCAGCAACTTCTCGTGCGTCTCATTGGACGGTGTGAAGACGAAAACCCCGGAGTTGAAACAATCCGGCCAACCGGGATCTGGTGCCGCAGAAAGCTCCTCCCTCTCAAAGAGTTCATCTATATTTGACAGCACCTGAATGCATTAAAGAAAAAAAAGTTATTAATTCCTCAAATATATAAAAAGGTTTCCTTTATAAATATTTCCACTGTTGTAATTTGCGGAAAAATGCACGAATCTGATTTCAAGTGTTTAAACTCAATTTCATCTATTGTGCAGCTGAAATATTGTGGATGCAGGATTTTTGGTCTAAAAGCTACAATAGGTCATGTTCAGGTCTTAATTACAATTAACGAAATGCTGGTTTTGGAAGTGTCCACCCTTTACTCTGTCTTCTCTCATTTTTCATGCAGAAATCAACAGGACTGTTTGATACTGTGACCAAAGGAGCTGCAACAGCAAAAACAAAACTCTTAATAATGAGGTGATTTTTAAAACTTTTTTTATTTTTTTTTTTATTTTTTTAAATTGTTTTCTTTGTTATCAGGTTCCGTATCTCACCAGTGTGTCTGCGTCCATGAACACACACTTGCTGTAGTGTGTGAGAGTCCAGCAGTGCAGTTTGGTGAATGTTACTCCCAGGTCCGGACGCTTCATCAGGGCCAGATGAGCCGCATCGCCCGAGTCCACCACGTCCACCTCGCACACCTCGTCGAAAATGGAGCGCAATACATCCCTACAGCACACACACATTTATGTGAGTGTCTAAGGTGGATACAATATGTGTGTATTGAGGGGAAAGAGAGAGAGGAAAGGCAAAAATAATGGCTAAAGAGGGGACATTTTTTTCCACCCAGTGTCACCCATGTGGTGTTACCTGCAAGCTTCTGCAACATGAGGTCCGATGAGTGCAACCAGCTTCTTGGTTGTGTTGTGGTTTCGTAACGACTGGCCAAGAACCATCGCTCCCTTGGCGTAGTTGTCATTTGTTGCCAATGTCACAAAAGCTTGGTCTGCTCAGAGAAACACACACACACACGCTCATCAGCCATGTGACCGCTTGCACAAATGTTATATCTGAATTTCGGAGGGTTGTGATGAAACTGACAGAAACTACGGGCCCACAACAGCCTCATTTCTACTAAAGAACCCAGTGAAAACAACAAACGTTTCAGTCATTTGGCCTTTCTGCCCATAATGCCCACAATGTGAATGGTTTATAAAAGCATCAAAACCAATAAATTACACAATGAACTCTTTGTAACCAAGCGTTTGAAACTTTGATGCATATTGCTGCTGACAGCAATAATCACTTCATAAGTTGGCAGAACAACAGCAGGGACTGAGAGTGTAAAAGAAAACTTTATCTATAAGATCTCCTGGTATTTCACCAACTCTACTGCACACTGCTTTTGTTGTAAGACTTGCTTCCTGTACTACAGTGTGAAGTAATGGATGACTTATTAATCATGCTGATGATTAGGATAAACAAATCAACACCAGTTATGTAAATATACAATTTTCTCAATTTTCTTTTACCTACATAAAATACTGTCCATGCTACTCACATGTAGCTGTTTCAGCCTTTTTTGAACATTTATATTTATACTTGTTATTAAAGTGAGTAAACCATACTTGGATAAAAATAGTAATAATGTAGAATGCAGTGCACTTTCCACCACAAACCTGTCGATCAACCCACTGGTGCCGCTGTCTTTGAATTTGACAGCAAGCTACATTAAAATCAATGCGCCTTTTTTCCATTTTTCCACCATAACAAACATCAATCAAACCCCTCACACCCACTGTCCCGTCCCGTCCAGTTCATCTGCAGGTCTGCTGTGTGAAGTTCAGTGTGATGAGTCCCCTCATGCAACATTAACAACAGCAAGGGCAACACACTGTGTTGCTGCTTGAGTGAAAATAGGCCCAGAGCCAGCAGATATTATTCACCCAGCTGAATGTGTGTGTTGTAGTATGTTGTCGGGGGCTTCTGGGAAACCTGATCCATGTGGAAGTGTTGTAGTGGTTGCTAGGGTCTGATTCAACGAACTATAAAACGACTATCAAAAGGGTGTGAGGCCTGTGTCGCCTACAGGGCCATACAGGAAGCATGTGTTTTGTTCCCACAGAGTTATCTGTGGCTACGTGAAACCTTGTGACTTATGGACCTCTGAGTCTACCGTGATTAAAAAATTATGAGCACAGATATTAACGCTAACACATTATAGGAAACCAGTTTAAATGTATATATTAAAAAGTATATAGTGATGATGTAATGTGGAGTGAGTGCAATGATTTCAAAATAAAATGGAGTGAATTCAGTTCATGACTAATCTATACTGGGGAAATATACACTTACATATATTCTGATATCAAAATTGTTGTATGGATGTAAAATGCAGAGAGATAACATAAGATAGTGTACCTATTCTAAACTACATCAAAAACATAAGCATTGTTTCTTATATGTAATCACATATAATTATGATGCTTGATATGGTTACTTTTTAAAATCTCTCTCTTATTTTCTAAGCACCATGTTAATAGTAATACAGTGTAAAAGGTGTGACACTATGACCCTTTTATAGCGTTAGAAAAAAACCCGTCAAGGCCACACGCTGTAGCGCACGTCCACACATGAAAGCAACTGCGTCAAGTTCATCAAAGAGCCTGCATTAAACCCAGGAAGTTAATAATGTCTTCTCTCAAAACAAAATGCACATGACCTACCTAAAAAGTTTAATCAAAGAACTGTTCACAATGGTTCACAACACTGGTCCAAACTTTTTTTTGTGGAAACAGCCACAAAGACAACCTAAGTTTTAGATATTTGGAGTATGTTCAAATTCTGATTGATGTACTTTTTTAATAATTGTGCACAAAATCATAATGAACTGAACAGCTGCAATGAAAAAGAGGTAGATGTTTGTAACACGTGGGTACACAGGGCTGTATTAACCCTCTAAGGAGCCCCGGAAAACTATGGTCCCTTATTGATCCTTGTGGTTGTCCTCTTGCCTCTGCATTACCTGTGTGCCTTAATATGGCTGCATCTAGCAGTTATTTTCATTATCAATTATTATTGTCATTGCCACTTATTTTCTCTATAATCATTTCGTCTCAACAGAGTAAAATTACCATCCCATAATAATCCCAAACTGTTGCATTTTTCTGCACTAAATCTTCTTAAAATCTTCTTCTCTTCAACGATTTTTTGTGTTTCTCAACACTTGTTGCGTTTAACACGGTTTTACTTTGAAAGTTATAACCGGATGTGCTCTTTTTGTTTATCGCGAGCTTTACTGTGGTCCAAACCGCTGGAGCAAACCGTCAACTCAAACACATCAAAACCTATAAAAACGACCACAGCAAAAAATGTAAAAACGTTTCAGTCTAATCGCCTCATCTTTGTCCATGTGAGAGCAGCTGTCAGTGTTGCAGCTCGTGTTTTCAGAACCTCTTAATAATTTCGCGATATTCTGGGAGATGAGGACAGTTCGCGCAGCCCCGGTCCGGTCCGCGGTGGCCGTGTTCCGGTTTCAGTGCCGCTGCTGCGAGTGTCGGCGGAGCCCCGGCGTGTCTTACCCGACATGGTGCGCTGAGGAGAGTCAACCCGGGGGTCGGGGGTTGTGATGGGGAAGGCGCAGGGCTTGCACTGCGAAGGGCAAAGACGCAGCAGCTGCGAGCAGTCCAACACAGGAATTAAGCCCCACATTTTCCGGGTCATGTGACCAGTGACAGCTGACACGCCCCCTACGTTTTCTCTCTCTCGCTCTCTCTCTCTCCCTCTTCACACTGCAACTTTATTTGTGAGGGGAAAAATAACAAACATTAGCCATCTGCAGAAATGATGGTAAAACTATAGACCAGATGTTTTACTTTTTACTTTTACTCTACACCAGTGCAGAAAGTTATCATGCATTCAACATTTTACTTGGACCAAGTAAATCTGTAGTATGTAAGTACTGGCATCAAAATATCTAGCCTACTTAAAGTAGCAAAAGTTGAAGTAGCCTACATGTTGTCCAGAATGGCCTATTTCAGAATATCGTATTTTATACTACTGCATTATAATCATTGGTTCATCAGTGTGTAACCAACACATTAACATTGCAGATGGGCTTTTAACTAGTTAACAAAGTGCTTGGTAGTTTAATGTTTATTCTGCAGCATGACAACCTTGACCTCAGCATCATGGAGTCACTCTAGGATCACATGTGGAGACAGAGGACACTGACAGCCTAAATCCACAGAAGAGGTGTGGCAAGTTCTGTAGGATGCTTTTAACAACTTACCTGCCAAGAACAGGATCCAAGGTAAGGAATAGTTCCATGTTTTCACCCAATCTACCAGGTTTACAATAAGACACATGCACTTGGATCACTAATGATTTGTATCAGATGATTAATGTGTTAGCATAACGAATGAGTCATGTCTGATTACAAAACAGATTGATTTTTTTTTAAGTCCGGGAAAACATATCCTGTCTGCTTCAGTTTCAGCGCCAACATGTCAGCGGCAGTTTGACCTCCATCGTCATTACTTGGGTCAACTTTTCTAACAATAACAGGAAGATCCTCTGTACTCCGGCAGCTGAGCAGCTTACAGTAATGTCAGACATCAGCTTGAGCAATCACTGCCTCCGAGTGGCCATGTCTTCACATTACAGCTGAATTTAAAAAAAGCATCAAGGGCTGGACATGCAGGTGGGTGTATGATGAATCTCACCTCCAACTGCCCCATACAGACAAGTAATATAGGACATATAGCCACATATATGGACATATATGTCCCAATATCAATGTGATGTTGCCTTATAAGTCACCTATAAGGAGATACATTATTATCACATATATGCATCCTCTGGATATATGAAGATATAAGTTTATAACATATAGGGCCTATGAAAAACCTGTGCTGTAGTTTACCATCATGATTTTTAATTATTGCATTTCATAATTAATGTACTGTATGTTTTCACTCTGTTCACTTTCCTGCACATGTGCTCTCTGGTGCCAGTGAATAATGCAGGAGGCTTATGAGAAAGTCTATGGCCAGCTGTTACACTTTTACACCAACAGCTGATCCCGGCTCAGGGTTTGCAAACCAAAACTGCGGCCGGTACATGGACGGCTGGAGGTGGAGCGCTTGCCTGAGGCCGGCGATGAGGAGGAGAGAGTAACCGGAGAGCACCTCCGAGTCACAGAGTGAAACTGGGCCGATCAGGTATCTGAGAAAGAAAAGACCTGAGGGGGAGATAGAAAGATGGAGTCACTTGGCTGCGTGGAGGCAAAATTAAGTTATTGTATGACTTTGTAGATCAGCTATGAAAATGTCTATAGGAAGCTTGTCGGAGGCAAAAGGGAAACATTCTGCACAGTCTTGTATCTAGGTTTCGGCAGATTATGGGACTGTGTGTGTCTTTTTGAGCAGAGATAGAGCTGAAAGGAGAGGTTGACAGGTAAAAACAGAGAAAAGGAGGGGAGATCGGAGCAAAAAAGGGATACGTTGAGAGAGAAAGGGGTTAATAATAAAGGAGGGATGTATATAGCAGGGGTTGGAAAAGGAGAATAAGGAAAAAAGGGGCCCAAAACTAGTCCTCAGAAAGCTGATTTTCTACTCTGGACTGGCCCTGCTCAGGACTCTAAGCCCCTCACCCTGCCTGCGACTGAATGTAAGCTCCTTACTTTTCTTCTATCCTTACATTACAGTTTTACCAAGCTATTCTCAAAAGCCTTTCTGCGCAATGTACAATTATTTAATATGAAAATGAAAAATATTAGAGAGAGGTTTCTAACCTAAACCAGCAGGTCGAATGACACTGATTTAAGGAGAGCATTGTGAGATTTTAAGAAGAAAAAAAAAAGGGGAGACAACAATAGAACAAAACAGGCATAGACGAGTAAATTTACAATTGTATAGCGCTGCTGTGTGTTGGACTAAAGAATGAGCGCTGCAGAAAAGTGGGAGTGTTGTTGGGAAGTGGGGCAGCAGACTGCACAGGCGAACACAGGCCTCATGTTTTAAACATGTTTGACAGAAATGCAAACTGCGAGCACGGTCCATTACAAAACAAGTGACAAAAGACGTCGTGACACGATAGAAAACACTCATCCCATTTGAAATGCTATTTTTCTACTAAATTGCAAAAGCACGACAAGACAGAGTAGGTTTATCATTTATTATTTATTAATGTTATATTCATTCATTGAAATGGTCCCTTTAACTAATGATTATTGGAAAACTTCTGCCCTGTGCTGAGCCCCACAGGCAGCAGGCCCATCTGTCTTACAGTTAATGAATAATCATATATGTGAATAATTGTTAAATGATTCCGAATAAGTTTTGCTCTTAATAAAGGTAATTATTCATTTTTGCCATTGGTACAGTTTAGATAAACTGTGGTTAACTTGAAAGGTTATTTATTTTAAAGGTTGGTAAAGTGCACCTGCGGAAGCGATGCACAAGTCAAATGTAAAATCTCATTATTCAGTACTTACGGAAGAAGAGAGGTTTGCGCCTTTTGTTAGATTGGCTTTTGACCATTTGGTTACATTTGTTTGAATTATATTGTTACTCTAAGGTTTTACTTTTGCAAGATACATTCCAGCTGTATGTAAAAGGAAGGTGTGAACTAAACTATCACACTGACTCTGATTGAATTTACAAGTAAGATGGATGCATAGCAGAATTGGAATTGGGAAAGAAACGCATCAAAACTACAGATAAACTAAAATGGGCATCAATAAAACACAAATTGAAATTTGACGTTATTACAAAAACAAAACTAGAATCATGTCACGTTAGCTTAGCTTAGCATAACAAGTGGAAACAAGGGGAAATGGGCTCTGTACAAAGGTAACACTTGTCCCCACAGTGTGGCTTGTATCCCATTTTAGTCTTGTTTTTGCTCTTCCTACAACAGGTGAATGTATTTAATCAGATATGCACCTTGACTGCAAATCAATTGCCCAGAAGGGGCAAACAGAGGAACGTCTCTAGACAATAACATGATGACACAGCTGAGGCGTTAAATGTTAACTGTCAGACTACGCCTGTCCCAGGGTCCAGGCAGGACAAAGGTCCACTCTGTGCCTCACCTGAGTGACTCCACCTTGGAGAGATAACCAGCTCTGTAGCCTCTCCAGGCTCCAGCTTCCTCTCTGTCCCAGTCTGAAGCCTCGCAGAGCTCTGGAAGACGCCGCTCTTGTTGCCCAGGCCAGAGGGATCGGCACCGAGAGGCTTCTAACTCAAGCCAGGACCAACAGGAGACACACAGGCTCTTATGAAGGTACGTCTCCATTGTTGCCTAGTCGAGAAAAGAACCAGAAGGATCCTTTATTCTAAAATGCTAAGACCTCAGAGGTTTTATGTGGCGCTTATAAGTTGTTTAAACGTGCCTGCATGTGGTGTGTGTGTGTATGTGTGTGTGAATAGTTGGCAAATTAAAGCAATGTCAATGCTCTGCTGGCTGTGAGAAGTCACATGGCGGATTCCACTAAATAATCTGACACCTCTAAATTGCTTTTCTGCCTTTGTCTCATTTAACTTGTCGAGCTGGGTTAATATTCAGACGTTGAATGATTTTAAGTCTCTACATCTATAGTAAATATGTACCTTTGTGCCATTAAAATAAAGGCTGCCCCCTTTCTCACACTATATGGCTGAAAGCTTCCACTTTGTGTCCAGTATGATCCAAAACTGTGCGTGTGTGTGTGTGTGTGTGTGTGCGTGCTTCAGGTACACAAAGAAGAAACTACGATGGAGAATCATATCACACAGATTTCCCGAGAGGACCTGGAAGATCTCAGAGACGCCTTTAATAAAATTGGTTAGTATATCACACTCACACTCACGCACACACACACACACACACACACACACACACACACACACCTAACCTGACGCCATCATTGAATTGAGGAGAATTGTGACCAAAGCAAAAATTTTACAGCCAACCCATAAAGCAGGCGATTATCTTATGCAAGAGATTTTTATTGCTCAGGGTGTTGAGCATATGTACTTTCTGTGTGTGTGTGTGTGTGTGTGTGTGTGTGTGTGTGTGTGTGTGTGTAAGGTATTTTCATATGCAATAATGAGACATTTCCAGCTCATTATCAGATACTCATCCTAAGTGCATGATTACAAAACAGATGCTGTCAGTAATATAAATAAAGCATATCAACTAAACATTACTACATGATTTACAGATGACATGCATGAAACAGACAGAGATTCTGTCCATGTCATCATGTTGTGAGCTTGACAGCTTTAAGTATGGCATCGTTTATTTGTGTGAGCATTGCATGAGCAGAAAGCCGAAGTCACCTGTGAGATTTCATGATTTATATAGCAAATATGTGAGAAATGAGTTCGAAGGATGTAATAAATAATGTCCAGTCTTGGCCAGTGCACATGTGGCTCACGTGAATATGCAGTGATGTGTGGGCATAAATTCAACATATATGGAGAACAAAGTTCACAATAGCTGTTTATAAACTCAACATAACTAATTAAACTCAAATATTATTCTTTATTCTCTCTTTAATGAGTACCAAATTACATATAGCTCTTTCCTGGAAACCATTAGGAAATTAATAGGAAATTAAAGACCCATTAATAAAGACATTTGTTTGTCTTTGCTCTTATCATCTATGGACTATGTTTACAAATAAGTATTATAAGTATCATAAGTTTCTGATTGATATATGTGAAGCTAGTTGACTTACTGTGTCTGCGCTCCTCTGCGTGTCTGCTTGTGTTCAGATATTGATAATAGCGGCTACGTGAGCGACTTTGAGCTTCAGGAGCTGTTCAGACAAGCGAGTTTCTCCCTGCCGGGCTACAAGGTGCGAGAGATCGTCGAGACCTTCATAGCTGGAGACACCAACAAGGACGAGAAGATCAACTTTGAGGAATTTGTTTCTGTAAGTTCTGATAAACACGCTGAGAGCAAAATACGCAGACTCATACATCCAATCACACACAGCGAGTTACACAGCCCTGTTCCTGTTCAGATCTACCAGGAGCTGAAGAGTAAGGAGTTCAGTGAGACGTTCAGGAAAACCATCACAAGGAGAGATGGGATCCGATCCTTTGGAGGAACATCGAGAATCTCCAGCGAGGGAACGCAGCACTCCTACTCTGGTGAGAGAGAGTATCTGTCGTGTGTGTTAGTAATACTTTCATAATTACCACATTTGCTATTGACACTCATGTGCTCATACATTCATACATTATTCTGGAAAATAAATAGTCAGTGATCTTGAAAAACCCAGACAGCACTTGCAGCTGAAGGATTTGTATTAACCAGGTTTTATTAACCATTGTTTTGTCTATTAAACATTAGAAATGAGTAAAAAGAAAATAGTAAAAAAAAAAAAAGGCGATTACTATTCCCTGGAGGCCACAGTGGCATCCGCAGATGACTTGTTCTGTCTGACCAATAATCTATAACCCAGAGATTTACAACCTGCTATCATATGAAATAAAGAAAAGCAGCAAATCTCGAGAAGATGGAACCAGTGGATTCATTTCTGCTTTAAAAATGGCGATTAAAGAATTAACAAAATAGTTGTGGATTCATTTTCTGTCAATCTACTAATGAAGTAGCTCTAGTGCATCCTAATGTGTGTGTTTGTGTGTGTGTGTGTGTGTGTGTGTGTGTGTGTGTGTGTGTGTGTGTGTGTGTGTGCGCGTGTGTATGTGTGTTTAGATGAGGAGAAGGTGGCTTTTGTCAACTGGATCAACAAAGCTTTGGCAAAAGAAGCAGACTGCGAACATCTGCTGCCCATGAACCCCAACGATGAAAGCCTCTTCACTTCTGTCCGCGATGGCATCCTGTTATGGTAACACACACACGCACACACTGAGATTCAATATTAGTGTTACAACAAATATCCTCTCTGCCATTTTATTGATTCCAATGAATGATTAAAAATAAAGATGAAAAACATGAGTTTTTCATGTTTACTCTTAATACATTTCATTGTGGACGTACACTGCCACACAGCTAGGATGACCATTTTAGTCCTTTATGTGGCAACAAAGGTTAAAGCAGGAATGGTGTGATCCCATTTTATTGTAGCTTTTACAGTGGTTCACTCCTCTTTCATTTTCTTTGCGCACATGATCGACATAGTACATTTGACCATTTGACCGAGGCGTATCACAGAGGGAGGATTACTTCATTCTTCAATTAGAGTCAGCAAAATCATGTCACTGACTCACTCCAGTCCTCACGTGTTCTCTTTTCCACACCCTCCTTGTTCTCTTTCAGCAAAATGATCAACCTGTCTCAGCCCGACACGATCGACGAAAGAGTCATCAACACGAAGAAACTCACCACCTTCAAAATGACAGTGAGTGGTAGCTAGTATAGTGTTTACCCACAACATCCATACATTGCAAGTACTGCTGAACTACTACTGAAAATTGCCATGCATCGTAAGATACAAATAAAGAGGTTTGCAAAAGAAGAACTGGCAAATTGACAATAATTGTGTTAAACAAAAAAGTCATAAAGTACTTGCATTATTATTAATATTGATGTATTAACACGAAAGCAGCATTTTAATCTCGTAGCTGCTTTTAGGTATCGCTTGTTTACATACTGTTAGGCAGTTTAATCTATTAAAATGCACCATATTCGATCTGATAATTACGTTTTGTGTGTGAATTCTTGATCTGCAGAGAAACCACTAACTCCAGCAGATAAATGTAGAAATATGAAAATAAATTTAGTCACGTAAAAAATAGAAGTACACAAGAAAAGTAACTCAAAATTACATTTAGGTACAGTACAACTAAATTTATTTATTTATTTTCCACTACTTTTAATTTATTTGGTTTAATTTGGCATTTAACTATACAATTCCTGTGACTCTAATTTAATGTAATGTAATGAAGTCTCGTCTTCCTGGTACAACTTTTAGCCAAGAGAATAACAGCTACAGTAAGCGACATCTTTAAGACAAAAGACTGGTTATTCAGTAATGCTGGGCAGTGCAGAAAGAGCTTGTAATATATTAACTTTTTACTGCATGCTTCTGCTTTTTCATATTGTTTTATATCTCCTGTAATTCTGTAATTGCCTCCTCTGTGGAGAAGTAATGGAAGGAAGCGTAGTCTTACATATTTGGCCTTTTCTTTAGTTCGGAGTTTGAGTTTTGAGAGTGCTGCAGCTCAAATAAGTTAGTTATTATTTGGAGGATTCAGGCTGCAGTCTTTGTTTCTGCTGAGCTGTTACAATAACGGAAGTTGCAACAGTGCTGCAGTTTGGCTTTAAAATAATTTCTAACTTTGATGGAAAAGGAACGATTCGTTTGCTTTCGTAGGAGAATCTGGTCCTGGCTCTGAACTCGGCCTCAGCAATCGGCTGCACGGTGGTGAGCATCGACGCCCATGATCTGATGGCTGGGAAACCCCATCTGGTCCTGGGACTGCTGTGGCAGATTATCAAAGTTGGCCTGTTTGCTGATATAGAAATCAGCAGGAATGACGGTCAGCACACACACACACACACACACACACACACACACACACACAAATTTTCAGAGCCCAAACCAACGACTTCACATTATGAAACAATTTGAACAATTAATCTTCAAAACTGTGGCAGATTAATTTGCTGCCGATCAACTGTTTACTTGACCCACTGTCTCAGCTCTAACAGTGTGTATGATTGAATTTAACATATGAAGACAAATTCAATCAACAGTCAATATCAATATCACCCCCCCCCCAAAAAAACCCCACGAAACTATTACTTTTATTATTTGAGTTTTATTGTCTCAAGGCGTAAATACAGTTTATGAACATTTTCTACTGAAAGTCTCTTGCTTTATTGGTGAACTAACTGCACTTCTGTGTGTCTGCAGGTCTCATTAACCTCCTGACAGAGGGAGAACAACTGGAGCATCTACTGTCTCTCTCTCCTGAGGAGCTGCTGCTCCGTTGGGTCAACGATCATCTACACAACGCAGGGACGCAAACAATCAGCAACTTCAGTGACGACATCAAGGTGCCCTGCGGAACACGCACACACACACACACACACACACACACACACACACACATTCAACTATACAAAGACATGAGTATAATCCATCCCTTCTTGTGCTGTGCCACTGTAGGACTCGCGGGCCTACTTCTACCTGTTGGACCAGATCGCCTCCCAAGGGGAGAACGACTACAAAATGAGCGGGAAAATCGACATGAGAGGCCTCCATGTACGTCTGTTTGTTCCGTTAGGTTTTCAGATCACAGGGAGCAAATGTTAAATGTGAAACTGTGAAACAGACAAATGAGTATATAATAATAATAATAATAATAATAATCATCTTTGTATCTCTCTCTGTTTTATTACCCTGCAGATACAGTGTATGTAAATTACTACTAAATGAAGTGACCTCCCTATTGGACTCTGCTATGATTATGCGTACATAGTGTCTCTTCTGTGCATTTACATGTGTGTCTGTTTCATGTGCATGTGAAGGAGCCTGATTTGGATCAAAGGGCTGAGCTGATGCTGCAGCAGGCAGCCCGGCTGGACTGCAGACAGTTTGTTTCTCCTCAGGACGTCACATCTGGAAACAGCAAACTCAACTTGGCCTTTGTGGCTAATCTGTACAACATGTATCCTGCTCTGCAGAGAGCTCAGACCAACAGCAACGGCATAGACACTGTACACATAGAGGGTGAGATTACACGTGTCACTGAGCAAAACGTTGAGTCCAATATGGTCTGGCTGTATCATCACATGGTTTTGAAGCTGTTTCAGACGTAGGCATAAAATACTGACATGTAGACACACACACACTCAGACACACACTCAGATCAGAGCATGTACCATAATGTGAAGACACAGGGAACTGATGCCAGACACACAGTTCACATGTCAATAAAAAATCTGAAATAAAAAGTAATGTTTCAGGGTGTGACAGGTTATAAACAGCCATAAATCTATATTTACTGTATGTAACCTATAGCTGAACTCAGCTGTATGGGAACAGCTGGTAGAGAACATGATTATATTTGTCACATCTTCCTGTATTTCCAGCTGAGTCCAGAGAGGAAAAAACATTTCGCAACTGGATCAACTCTCTGGGCGTCTCTCCGTATGTCAACCACCTGTACTGGTATGTCATCGGTTACACAGCAATGTGATTAATCCTATCAGGGAAGGGGATGTATACTTGACATTCCTACAGTTACTGTACCTCTTTATACCTGAGCTGCCCAGTATAACCAGTAATGAGGCTAGCAGACAGAGGGTAGTAGGACTTTTGTTATCCGTGCGACTCAGAAATCAGGTGAGCAACATCAGCATCCTCTTTTAATACTATACTAAAGATTGGTTTTTAACAAATGGGCTTTTATTTATTTTATTTTTTTTAATGTACTGTATATGTTTTTTGTTCTTATTTTGAAGTTAATTCCCTTCAAATGGTGCCATATAAACAAAGGTTATTATTATTATAGTAATAGTAGTATTCTACTGCTAGACATTGAGCAGGGAGTTAAGTGCCTTAGTTAAGGGTTATAGCTGAATGTTATTACACAGCTTCACTTAACCTCCTAATCTAAAATGAATCATTCATTTATATGATATTGTCAGGACTGTGAATGTGCTGTGTCCTTGAGTTCATGTGAATCTGGTGGGAAGTATTGAATCCTGCAATGGTTTAATTATTAATTGTCCTTAAAGTAATCAAATATAATCACATTGACTCTAAAATATAGTTAAATTGTGTTAGACGCCCTGACAACAGCCCCACCTTTTTATGTACAAGCCCAATAATGAGTAACTCTTTGAAGTTTACTTTCAAAAAGTTAAAATTAGTTATTACATAGTTAATCCGAATTAGTGATGCTGAATTGATTCTCCTCACTTTATCTGTGTGTGTCTTTCGCAGGGATCTGTGTGATGGTTTGGTGATTCTGCAGCTTCATGAGAAGGTTAATGTGCCTGTGAACTGGAAGAAAGTCAACAACCCACCTTATCCTGTCCTGGGAGCAAATATGAAGAAGGTACAGATATCTGCAAACATACAAGAGAAATGCATTAAAAACGTTTCTGTCGGTAAATAAAAGACGTGTAATTCTTTCACATGTTCAAGCTGGAGAACTGTAACTATGCTGTGGAGCTGGGCCGGGATGTAGCTCACTTCTCTCTGGTTGGCATTGGAGGAGAAAACCTGAACGAGGGGAGCCACATGCACACCCTGGCACTGGTCTGGCAGCTGATGAGGAGGTACATGCGCCGTCCACAGCCGCGGGACATGTCACTTGCCGTAGTCAAAATTGTTTCTGAAAGAGAGATTGTCCATTTTCATCTATTTCATTGGTTGGAATACAACTGATCTTTGTACAGTTTCAGTTATCGCTTCTGCTTGTTGTCTTTCAGGTACACATTGCTGGTTTTGTCAGATTTGGGTGATGGAGAGAAAGTTGGAGATCAGATCATCCTCACCTGGGTCAACACCATGCTGAGCCAGAAACGCAAGGACACACAGATCAGCAGCTTCAAGGTGTGTGTGTGTGTGTGTGTTGTTTGTGTGTGTGTGTGTTGTGTGTGTGTGTGTACATGCATATTGTATTTGTGCAAATAGATGGCTACATGTGCATTTGACCTGGTTTTCCTGTTCTCTGCAGGACAAACTGATCAGCACCAGTCTGCCAGTAATCGACCTGATTGATGCCATCGCTCCCGGTACTGTCAAGTGGGACATGGTGAAGCGAGGAGAGAAAGGAGTGCTGAAGGATGAAGATAAACTCAACAACGCCAAGTAAAAATCAAACATTTCAGCTGGTTTTGTTCCCCTTTTCCCACCACTTTGTATTTGTCACTTGATCATCATCTCCTCTCAACTCCTCTCTCTTCCCATTCCTCTCCCAGGTACGCGATCTCATTGGCCCGTAAGATCGGAGCTCGTGTTTACGCCTTGCCTGATGATTTGGTCGAGGTGAAACCCAAGATGGTGCTGACAGTGTTTGCTTGCCTCATGGGCCACGGTTTGAAAAAGGCCAACCGCTGAAAAGAAAAAATTAAAAAGACATGAACAAACCTGGGAACCAACCACCAACGTACTCATTGCAACATGTTGTTTCCACTTGCTATCTCTTTGACTTTTGGCATCTTTTTCTCATCATTGTAATTCCTTTTTCTTTGACCTTGCTGAGAATATCCAACAGAGGCATTTATATTCTGTTCATGAAAAGAAGCTCTTAACTGTTCTTTGCTGTATCATATCTAATATGCCCTTACATCTACTTATTTCTTCAACTTTAGCAGGTGATACACACAAGCAGAACTGTACACCCCTTTTCCTTCAGCAATACTTTAAGTCTGTAAATGTTGTGCATTGAAATATTGCCTATTTAATTATTAAAATTAATCTATTAAATGTACGTAACAGCTTTGTACGTGTGTGTTGTCAGAACATTCAGAAGTTTAAATCTGGTAGATTATAACATTTGTTAGTCCATGAGTACATAACCACATCGCTTTAATTGAAACAGTTTTGAATCTATTATCATTTTAGACTGTTTATGCTGGTTCATAATTCTGGTTTGTTTGGGGAGATGAACACACTGTTGGTTGTTCATGCTGGGTCAAAGGGGTATTATTATTTTTTCAATAAACCTAGCTGCTATGTTTGACCTTCACACATTAAATTAAATGATGAGTGTAACATTAGCTGCTAATTCTGGCTATCACAAATTAAATACTGATGTGAGATGAAACAATGACAGTCACCTTACCTGCCAGTGTTGGCTACAAAACAAGATAGTAAGGTAAAAATAAAAAAACAAAACGTAATGATTCTAAAGTGAACATAATGAATATTTACTGATTTTGGACAGAAATCTAAATAAGATTAATTTAACAGGTGCTGTTCCTTTGAGTAAATGCATAAAAACATAATACATTAAACAACGTATTGTATTTAACTTTATTTTATGTTTTTCAAATGTTCCATTAAAACCACTCACAGAGCAAAAGTATATAAAAATACACGAAACACAGGGGCATGACGGCAATAACATGAAGTTATTTGTGGCTAAATTAGACTGGTGTTTCAGCCACAGATCTTTTAATCATCATGTCCTATGAATTCATGAAAGAGATCTTCCAAACAAGGAAATTCATTCACTCAACAATTCCTTAAGACCTGGTGTATCCAAATTAGCTGTGTGGGTGTGTGGATCTGTGTGTTTAAATGTTAATGACAATGATAATTGTAACTATAATATTATTACTCCAAACTACTATTTCAAGACTGAGTTTGCCACTTGCTGGCTGGGCGCATGGCCCACTATAATATTTACAGATTACACATCTTCTCACTGATTGTCAAATTATTAACACAAATAATATTGCAATTTACCTCCATAAATTTTCATAAGAAATTAAATATTTTACTGCGGTATGAAAAAAAGGGGGGCGCAATTTGCCGTTCGAGTGATCTTGTAGGTATATTGACTCTCGGTGGCTTCCGTATCAAAACATAAACGTCATTTTGGAGCGAAAGTTTTCGAAAGACTGGCTATAATGCACAGGACATGTGGCAGCGTCCTGGTGAGAATTAAATGACAAATCCATGATATAATTTCTCGACGAAGTTGTTAAAAATAGCGACACACCAAGCTGCTGTAAAAATGGAAGGACTGGAGATGTCCGCGATGATACCGGCTCTTCAGGAGCTAGCTAGGTGAGTAAGCGGCTAAGCTAAGTTAACAACAACTAACAGACTTTCAGCTTTAGGTTGAACAAAGTTTTGTCTTATCTATAAAACACTCGCTGAAATTAATGAAAGATAAATGCTGTACCATGTTTTTTTTTGTTTGTTTGTTTTTTAAATAAATAACGTTACACCATGTTGGTATTTGCAGTGCCAGCGCGGCTGAGTATGAACAGGCGGTGCAGAAACCTCGACAGATCCTCTGTCAGTTCATTGACAGGATACTGACGGATGTGGATGTCGGTAAGTCAGGAGTATCAAGCACATACAAACAGAAACACCTGACAGCACAGTACAGTCTTAAATCACAGCTTATTAAACCTATAAAGGCTGTAGTGTTCAGTTTTTGATGGATGCTGTTAATTAATTTTCCTTGTGATATTATGTTTCATTTATTTGAGACTATATCCAGCTGTGACTTCTGTTCCCCTTTTCAAATTTAGTTTTTAATGTCCTCATGAATCTCGGTGACTGGTGCACTCAAGACTTGACATGTCAGCCAAATACTATTACATTCATTAAATTATTTTTGTTTTAATTGTTGTTTTGTATCATAGCAACTACTTACCAGGGCTGTTTGGCTTGGGCTCTTCCTGAAGTTTCATTTAGGCCTCCATATTTTGCAATAAACCATCAGAAATTCAACAATCAACCAGCCGTATCGGCACCTATCTGGCTTTTCACTTTGTACTTCTGTCTATTGTTTCCAAATCCCTTGTCTAACATTTAAGATCGTGTTCTGTCATTTGAGTGACCTTAGAGAGGCCCTGTGCAGTTGAAGAGGTTAATGAAGTAGTTCCTACCTGTTTTGGCTTATAACACTCACACAAGTGAGGCAGCGTTTGTCGGACTTCTTGCCACAGGTTGCACGTGTCAGACCTTGAGCAGATTAATTAAAGAGAGATTGTGGATTGTGTATTGAAGTTCCTGATCTCCAGATTGTCTGTGTTCTTCCAGTCGCTCTGGGGCTGAGTAAGAAGTCCAGTTCGGAGCCAGCTTGCGTGATGCTCTTGGACTTTGTGCAACACATAGTAAAATCCTCATCTCTGATGTTTGCCAATCCTGCCTGCCAGCCTGCGGAGTATCCAGACACCACACAGAGCTGTACAAGTAGGACATTCTCCTAAAGATTTCTGAGATTTAAAAAAAAAAAAAAAAAAGTCTTGAATCCGTAATAACTGTGGTTATTTCGTGTTTCCCTCTTTGCTTTCCCCTCTAATGTCTCCTCATCCCTCCCCTCCTTTCATTCAGACTTCAGTAAGTGGGTGGCGGTGCGTTTGCTTCGTGTGGCAGCAGCTCCAGACTGTGACATCATCCACAGACGTGTCTATGCTGTGTTGTGCTCTTTACTTCACACCCTGAGAGTCAGGGCGCCGTTCATCTCCAGCCACCTCACTCAGGAACTCATATTTCTGGCCCAGGACCTCAGCAACATCTTGTACGCCCACATTGCCACACTCGCAGGACGAGGACACACTCTGGACACGCAGAACCGGTGGCCTGTGACACTCGAGTGCTTCAGTTTGTCCCGTGGTTGTGTCTCCTCGTACCTCACTCCCTCTCCTCTTGTGCTCTCCTCACCTGCTGCGCTGGAGTCGCTCACCGCCGTGGCGATAGGTGTCGTAACTGACGCCCTGAGGGGAGTGCTTTCCCGTCATGATCTCAGTGTGGCCTGGGAGACGGCTTGCTCCGTCCTCGCCAACGGCAACATCAAGCTGAGGAAGATCTCCATGGTGATGTTGAGGCGACTGGTGGAGCTGGGAGGATTTCCTGTGATGCAAGGCCATGAGTTCTTCACAGCCTACCTTCAGTTGCTGGAAACACACTCCTATACATGCACAGCAAACACATGCTTAGATGAGACACAGCCCTATGAAGGGGAGCTGCTGCACCTGACTCGCTGTGTGTTTCAGTCATCCGGTGCCTCTGACACACACTTTGAGCCCATCTATCTCTCGCAGATGTTTGAGTGTGTTTGTACTCTTGGAGGAGCAGGTGTCAAGTTGGGGACAGAAGTTACTGAATCACTGTGCTTGCTGTTCAGCTTCTTACTATCTGTTGCCCCAGTTTATGAGACTGCTACGATGTTAAGGAGACAGCGCGTCACAGCGGTCTGCAGGACACTAGCACGCACCGTTGGAACAGAAAATCAAGCTAAAGTATGATTTTATTTCTTTGTGTTTTATTTGTAAAATCTCTCTCTTGTTCTTGCGGTATTTGTCACAGCTCTTTATTCTTGCCGTCTTCACACTGACTGTGTTGCATGTGTTTTGCAGTGTGCTGAGGGGTTTCTTCAAGCCGCACTGAAGGCTGAGACTACTACGGTGATGAAGGAAGCAGAAGATGGAGAGACTGCTGCCAAGAAATCCTGCAAATCTGCTGGTTCTGTCAGCAAGACAACAAAAACATCATCAGCGTGAGTTCATTAACCTTCACAACTGTGTTCTGTTACAGAAGTAGTCCAGTGGTCAGGCTTAGTGTTGCAAAAGACACCATAGTGCATTGTATCATATCATGCAATGAAATATGACGGAGTGGGGGGTGTACGGGTCTGTTGCTTAATTTGGAAGTCTAAAATTTTACATTTGCTTTAGTGAAAATGTAAGGAAACATAAAAGGGAGTTTTTTTTTTGATTTGTCACTAGTTTCAAAATATATAATATACCAGATTTCCTGTAAAACTTCCTTAGTGAGTTGGACATGCGTGTTCGGAGCGAGGTGTGGGCTGTGGTGAACAGTCGGCTGGAGGAGCTGCTGGCGCTTTTGAACTCGGACTCTGTCGAACCTGAAACCACACAGACTCTCTCTGCTCTGGAGGGTCTGGCCCTCACCTTCCACCTGGCAGCCCTCTGCTCCTCTCCCACCAGGTAACACACCAACATATACACATGCTGCCACTCGAGTGCTGTTTCTCTATCTTTTGTCTTTTCCTTTCTCACGCGGAAATGCCAACTTTCTGTTATTTTATTAATCACCCGACTATAAGAATGACTTATTTTGCTGGCATGCAGCAGTTTTGTGACACGCCTTTCACAGAGCTTTGTTACATATTCTGATAATGTCACTCTTTCTTTCTCTGTCTCTTTGGCAACAGTGTTTCTCCTCCCCTCTGGGTGCCTTCAGAGACTCTGGGCAGGGCTCTGAAGAGCTGTCAGTCAGTGTTAGAAGGAGGCTCTCAACCTGTCTCAAACCAGAACTACTTTCAGTCTGCTCTCCAGACGACTGTCGGGGTCCTTGACTCTATCTTGTACCTGACAAGTAAGGATAGACACACATGCAAAACACACATTAAATTTGCAGCTGTGGTGGATTTTTATGTCATAATAAAAGCATATTGTCACTATTATTTTGCATTACTTATTTTAAAAACAAAAAAATTAATTCATTTTCTCCACCACCCCCCCATCCCCCTCCTATGTATGTGTGACTATAGTGAGCAGCCAGAGTGAGGACGGGCTCCAGCGGCATGTGTGTGCTCTGTTATCTCTTCCCTGGGTATGTGAGAACAAGTCTGTCTCAGCCTATAAGAGTTCAGGATTCCCCTCCTGGCTTTCTACCTTGGCTCAGAGACTAAACTTCTGTTACTGTGAGTATCTCTGCTGCATCGCAACTCACAAGTAAAATTTTAAATGAATTTGTTGTCGCCTGTAGTGGCTGTCTGCGTCGGTTTTGTGAAATCAGGATGTAAATATTTTTAGTTTTGGCTCAAATCAGTTGAACAATCACTCAAGGAATCATAATTTTAGACAACGTCACCAGATCATGATATCATTGTGATAACTTGACGTTGAACTTGCGTGTCTTTCCAGCACCTGAGGTCCAGGTCGACTGTGTGTCGCTGCTGGCCATCCTGCGTCGTGGTGTGTGTGAGACGTGGCGCGTGTGTGTGTTTTCTAAGGCGCTACAGAGTCCAGATGAGGTGGTGAGAGCGGCGGCAGTCAGGGCCTTCCCTGTTCTTCTTCACCACCTGGGAAACACACATCACAGCCTCATCAGCAGTACTCTGCTGTACGTAAACTCCCGCACTTTGCTGTCATTGTTGGATTTATTTTGCAGTGTGACTTATTACACTGTGTAAACTGGACATTTACAGTTCCACGCTGGAGGACAGTTCGGAGCAGGTAAAGAAGGAGCTTGCCAGGTCCATCGGTCAGCTGAGCTGTATCCAATCAGGGGTCTCCCTGCTCAGTGACGCTCAAGCAGAGTCCCCCTGTCTTCCCAGAATCCTCAGCCTCCGCCTCAGCCTTGCAACAGAGCATGCTGGAAATGCTCTTCCATCCCTCAGGGCAACTTTTGTCAGACCTTTTCTGCCATTGCTCAGACAGCAAGCTCCTAGCAGTGTCAAACAAGGTATTTCAGGTTTTCCCATTTTATGTTTTCTTCCATAATGAGCTGATATAATATCCAGTCAGCAGAAAAGTACGTGTACTTCAGTATACTGGACAGTTCATTGCTGCAAATTTCTTTATTGTTAAATTATTGTTTTCTAAGAAAGCAATTATCTGTTTTATGTATTTCACTGTTCCAGCTTTCTTAGAAGCTCTGCCTCACCTCTGCCAACATGTGAATCTGATTGGTGGCGACAGCGAATCCAGGGCAGTTCTCTGTGCTCTGCTTGGCCTAATGGAGGACTCAGATCCAGTGGTCAGAATCTGTTTCGGCCAATCAGTTCGTTTCCTGCTAACGGAGACCAACAAAAACTCAGAGCAGGGCTCCCTGAGTGATGTGAGTAATAATAGTGGTAAGATTTTCACTATAAATATATTATAACGATTATTTTTGGTAGGTATGCATCCTTGACTTTGACTTATGACTAGAATAAATACTTTTTTCTTTTTTTTTTGAGAATAACAGTGAGATCGATTGTGTGTGTTTCTTCTCACTATCCCAGCTCCTGGTTGCACGACTTAAGGAGGCATTCAACAACGCTAAACTCAACAGAGATGACGACCTGCGCAACACTCTCATCCTGACCACCGGAGAGATTGGCAGGTATCTAATATTTTACTGTGACTGTCACTCTAGTTAGGTGATATTTGTTACTCTTCCTAAAGTACCACCGTTTTGAAAAGTGCTTTGTAGATGACTGTTGTGGTGAAACTTTCATTTATTTTTCCCCTCTCCTCTTCTGTCAGGGCATCTCAGGGAAGTTTGGTGTCGTTCTCTCTGCTGCGTCTGCTCCACTGTCTGCTGTCCAAGTCATCCTCTGTGTCTGTCGCAGCTTACACTCAGATCAGAGCTCTGGCCACCGCCAAAGGCCTTAAACTGCAAACCCTCTTCAGTCAGTACAAGAACCCTATTTGCCAGGTATAAAATCTGATTAAATCCAGGGCAGAATTTGCTGTTGGAAAGTCAGTGTTTTTGTTGTGACTGTTCAATAAAGGTGAAAATGCAAAAAAAAAAAACTGTAACAGACATTGTGCCATTAATTGTCTCTTTCTTTTTCTTTTTTTGTAGTTCCTCGTGGAGTCGCTGCACTCGCGTCATGCCTCAGCCCTGCGGAGCACACCTGACCAGGGCAGCGAGTCAGCCAATCAGAGAGAGCTGGCCCTGGACATCCTGGCTCAGATCGCACACGCTTTTGACTTCCCCGACCTCCACCGCTTCCTCACTGTATGTACAGTCACGAATGCAACCATTCTCATCTGATTCTGAATGTTCTCCTGAGCATGTCTGCTTTTATGCTTGCTTTTATATGTAGAGGACCCTCCAGGTGCTGCTGCCCTACCTGGCAGCAAAGGCGAGCTCTACAGGCTCCTCCCTCATCCGTACATTGGCCAATGAGCTTAAAGCAAACAGGAGAGAGATCCTGATCAACAACTTCAAATACATCTTCAGCCATCTGGTCTGTTCATGCACCAAGGAGGAGCTGGAGAGGGCCTTCCACTACCTACAGGTATTAATAATATAACCCTACCTAGCTGTAATCTGTAATTATTTACACAGTAAAGACAACAGACTAATTAGTCTTGCATTGTGAGTCTTGCAATTTTTCACCTTGTGGCTGTAGTGTTTAATAATGAATTTAGACGTTACTGTCATTGTCACAGAACAGAGTATAAACATTTCATAACACCAGCATCTCCAAGCACTGTGCTTTACCACAAGCCAAAATAAAGATCCAAGGGTGTTAATCACATATAGTAACACTTTGGTGGTGTTAGCCCCAGCTGTGTTGCAAGGCTTTCTCTGACAGGGTGAATAAATAAAGCAGTGGTCCCCATAGTAAATAATTCAATTACCAGACTGATTTATGTTTGCTTTCCTAATGTTCCTCCAGAGTGAGACAGAGATTGAACTGGGCTCTCTGTTAAGGCAAGACTTCCAGGGTCTCCACAACGAGCTGCTGCTGCGCCTTGGAGAGCACTACCAGCAGGTCGGCGCACACACACACACACACACACACACACACACACACACACACACACACACACACACACACACACACAGGTTCCCCTACAAATGAATCCTTTTTCAGTATATATTGTTGTTGCACACAGAGTGCAACCAGTGTGCTTTAAAACTAGTTATTGTTCACATATATTTTTTACACTTCTATGTACTGCAGGTATTCAATGGTCTGGCAATCCTGGCCTCCTTTGCATCCAATGATGACCCATACCGGGGTCCCCGGGACATCACTACACCAGAACGCATGGTAGGTGTCAAATACGGTGTGACAGCCTTATGTTGTGCTTTGGCTTAACAGATAGGTTGGCATTTTTTATTTATCTATTATTATATATTTATATAAACTTCATATTAATATTATATTTATATAATTTGATAAACAAAAAATCATATCTGGACTAATTTAAACATGCACATGGTGTATTTATATAAATCTGTAGATAAATTGATAAAGAAACCAGTTGTTGGTTGTAGTCACATGCAAGCAACTGAGAACAGTTATTTTTTATGTTTTTCTTTTTTTTTTACAAACTTAATTATCAATAAATCAACATTCTCCATTTTTTAACATATATCTGTAATTTTTCTCACTTTCCTTTGCTTTGGTCATTGTGTGGCAGGCAGATTACCTTCAGCCGAAGCTGCTGGGAATTCTCGCCTTTTTCAACATGCAGCTGCTCAGCTCCAGTGCAGGAGAGAAGGACCGCAAAAAGCTGGTGAGAGATTCACCACTCAGAACTAATTTAATAACTGCAGATTTGACAATGTATCACAATAGTGATTAAGTTCAATGAGGCATGGGTAGAGGTCAATATTGTTTAGTTAACAGCGAGAATAACCCAAATCTTTTTCACATCAGGGGTTTTCTATCTGAGTGGGCAGATGTTGTTTCTCCGCTATAACTCTGCTTGGTTCGCACAGTTCAAAAACAGTCCTCGCCTTTCCTCTCTTTTCTGTACAGGCCTTGACAAGTGTGATGGCTCTAATGCGGCTCATGGGCTCCAAACACATCAGCTCTGTCAGAGTGAAGATGATGACAACGCTGCGCACCAGCCTGCGATACAGAGAGGACTTCCCTCTGCTCTGCTGCCAGTCAGTACACATACACAATTTGAAGTCACAATGAAAGTGTACATAAGTAGCATTTGGCTTCTGTAGTTGTCAAAAGTGACACATTAACTTTTTTCAAAATTATTTAAAAACCATCCCTCCAGATCCTTACCAACCTGACCACGTCTACATATAATTGTTCTTTCTCTTCTTTATTACACCAAAGGTTTAAACAAATCATTTATCTTTGTGTCATCCCTGTGTGGACAGGACGTGGGATTGTTTTGTGAGGAGTGTGGAGCCTGCACACCTGGGTCCTCTACTGAGTCATGTTATCGTTGCTCTCCTTCCCCTGATCCCTCTGCAGCCCAAAGAAACTGCTGCTATTATCCGCTTCCTCATACTGGACAAAAGGTAACACGACCATGTTTTCCTACTTTCTTGAAACATGGTTGATCACCATTTAATCAGTATACGAAACACACGCACATCTTTGAGGTGCGTCCAAAAATTAGACAGTGAGTTGTGCTTCGCAACACTGCAGACTATTCCCTTAAAATGTTTATAACATCAAAATAATTGAGTTAATCCAAAAATGTGCAAAGGCTTTCATGTCATCTCACTACACACTGTAGATGTAGCAGATTCCTTGCTTTTACCTGACAGCAGTGATTTAATGCAGTCGATCTATCACAGGGAAGAAGTCAACGACTACCTCCATGAGATTTACTTTCTACCGGATCACCCTGAGTTAAAGGACATCCACACTGTTCTGCAGGATTACAAGAAGGTCAGTGTGGGCAGAAAGAGTACAATGAAGGATGGTAGATGGCAGAAAACGTTGGTGTTAAAGTTGAAAATATACAACAAATAGTGATATGCCATGTCTGATTCCGCCCCAGCTCACAGCCAGCAGCAGTGACCTGGCCGCAGCACTGCAGCTCTCTATGAGAGCCGTTCAGCATGAAAATGTTGACGTCAGGATTCATGCACTCACCAGCCTCAGGGATATGATGCACAGCAACCAGGTACACAAACTCACAGACACACATTGTTAGACGAGGTAACAGCTCATCCCGTTGTCTTCGGTGCCTCCCCCTCCTGGTCCTGCAAATCTGAAATGAACTAAAATGTTCTTTACTTAACAATAAATGTATTTCTGTGTGTGTCGTGGACTGCAGGAGTGGCTGCTGCGGCAGGTTTGTGCAAGTGAGGCTGTGGAGCCAGTCATCTCAAACTTGGTGTCGGTGCTGCTAAATGGCTGCCAGGACTCGTCCCCAGAGGCCAGGCTCCTCTGTGGGGAGTGTCTGGGGGAGCTGGGGGCCGTGGACCCGGGACGTCTGGACTTGTCACACACACACACCCATGGTGACCGCAACACATTTGTGGTAAGCTTGGCTACACCAACACTGTGTAGGAACAAAGTGCAGCTAATAGCACAATGTGCATATGATACAATACACATTCACTGTCACTGGAATATAGATGGATTTTGGTGAATTTTGCAATATTTCGTACGTAACCAGAGCCAAACAAATCCATGAATGTGTTTTATGTCTCTGGTTTACGCTTCAGTTTTGTTTAGTCAATTAACTCAGCTGCTGGATGTCTGTGGGATCGAGACGCAGCTCCTCTCAACAAGCAAAAATCTCAATCCTGTGTTAATCAAGTACAAAGTATAAAACCCTCAAAACTGGAGCTTTAATATGTTCATTTTGAGCATAGCTGCCATTTCATCTCATACACATACTGATGTGAGCTGAGCTAAGGTGAGCTCACTCTTCATTATGCCTTAAATATACAAACGAGAGAGATTATTTGAAGGTCTATAGGGAACCAAAGGATAATGTTCATTTTCCTCCATTACAGAGTGGGGTTGATGATCCCAACTTTGCCCACGACCTGCTGAACGAACTCACCAGAACCTTCCTGGCTTATGCTGATAATGTGAGAGCACAGGACTCAGCTGCGTATGCAATTCAGGTACACAGACACACACTCACTTAACAAAACCATCATCTTTAAATTGTGTGTGTGCCTTTACGTATCTTTTTTTTGGGGGGACTTCTGTCTTTTGTCTGTTATCTGTGTTCATGTTGATGCTTTCATGGGCACTTTAGGAGCTGCTGTCCATCTTTGAGTGTCGTGAGGGACGGACCGACTCTCCGGGTCGGCGTCTGTGGAGGAGATTCCCAGAGCAGATCCAGGAAATACTGGAACCTCACCTCAACAGCAGGTATTCAAGTTTAGACACGCGCACATTCACAGAACATACTCACGGACCCTTTCTCTTCAAGTAATTCAAATCCCTCATGTGAAACATATTTTTCTTCTTCATCCTTTATCTCCTCTCTTCTCTCCTCCCTCCTTCCTCCTCTCTTACCTTTTTTTCTTCTTCTTTTACTCTCGATCCTACTTTAATTACAATGCATTCATTATTACGTCCTCTTCTTTACTTGCTGCTTCCTTACTCCCCCTCTTCCCCTTTTTCCTCTCTCACTGCAGATATAAGAGCAGCCAGAAGGAGGTGAACTGGTCTAAACTGAAGAAACCAGTGTACTTGAGTAACAGAGGCAGCAGGTTCTCTGATTGGTCAGCCACCTGGGCCGGCTACCTCATCAGCAAGGTTAGCTGAGCTCTCTTTGAATTTAGCAGAACTTTCATCTCTACAGTGACACTGACTCGTGCTTGAAGTCAGACGTTTTAGGAGTTGGTTTTTGTTGGGTTTTCTTTCCAGGTGAGACATGAGCTGGCCAGTAAGGTGTTCACCTGCTGCAGTTTCATCATCAAACACGACTACAAGGTCACTATCTACCTGCTGCCTCATATTCTGCTGTACATGCTGCTGGGCTGCACACCTGCAGAGCAACAGGAGGTGAGGACACGTCTGTACGCTCACACACGTGCACAAGAAGATAAGATAAGAAGAAGTTGAAGTAACAACACTCCTCCCTCCAGGTAACGGAGGAGATGCTGGCCGTACTGAAAGATGGTGATGGGCGAGGAGGGATGCGCGTCCAGGAGACAGCCTCCAGCCTATCGCAGCTCAGCATTCAGACTGTGTTCAGCATGTTGTCTCACCTCACACAGTGGAGCCGCCACATCCTCTACTCCAAACCAAACAAACACAACGGTAAGAGACACGATCACCCAGCACACTAATCTTAAGTCTCTGAGGTTTTCTCTGCTGCGTTGAAACACATTCGGTGTAAATGATCATTCATTTACTGAAACCCCTTGTGTTTGTAGATCTGTATTTGCATGATTGATTTTGACAGAAACTTGACAACAGAACAGTTATTTACATGAAAATTGATTAGTTACTTTGTAAGCTGTAATTAGTTCAATACCTACACATCAGTTTTGATGAACCGTATGTAAGTGAATTTCCCGTTGTTCTTCACTAACCTCCATCTTTTAATAATGCTTTAATGCAAAACTAAAATGTGTCATCCCAGAGAGTGGGGATTATCAGCGAGTGGTGGCCTTCCTGAAGGGTATTCCACAGGACGTTCTGGCCAAGGCTTCTCTACGATCCAAAGCATACACTCGCGCCCTCATGCACTTTGAAGCTTACATACTAGAAAATAAAGAGAACATCCAGGACCATCTCACCTTCCTGCAGGTCAGTGACAGTGTAGAGAACTGAAAATGTCACTTTTATAAATCCTTGCTGATACATTTTGATAGTTTACAACATGAGTCATCTGAATGTATGACGTGTGTTTTACTATTGGCTGCTGCAGACACTGTATGCTGCAATGCATGAGCCTGATGGAGTGAGAGGGGTGAATGCCCTGAGGAGGGAGGAGCCGTCGCTACGGGAACAGATACTGGAGCATGAGAGCATTGGACTGCTCCGAGACGCCACCGCCTGCTATGACCGTGCTATACAACTGGAGTCAGACCAGGTACACACACACACACACACAGATCACCATTTTTGTCTGTTTTTGTATTATTGTTTATATTAAGCAATACATCTTTCTTGAATTCTCTCCCTATTTGATCATTTTCATGTCCCTTTGTTTATAGATTGGTCACTATCACGGGGTCATGACCTCTATGCTCGGCCTGGGACAGCTCTCCACTGTCATCACTCAGGTTAATGGAGTACTGGCGAACAAGTGAGAGAAACACACAGACACATCAATGTTTGTCAATCATGGCCCAGATTCCTCACTAGCAGTAATGTTTAAGGAAAGTTAAACCCACTTTAAATCAATTGTTCATCATGATGTTCATGTTAAACTCTACTGATGGTTTCTTAACTAACTACTTAACTACTTAACTACTTAAATAATATATAGATTAATTAATTAATTAGTAATTAAGAACGTTGTGTGCACATTTAGGCACCAGTGGAAGTCGGAGCTTAACACTTACAGAGTGGAGGCAGCCTGGAAGCTCGGAAAATGGGACCTGCTGGAGGATTACTTAAGTTCGGGTAAGCGGAAAAAGCAATGTGAAGATGTCGCTTTAGCTTTGGTAGCTTGTGATGAGCATTTCTAATTATTATTGTTGACATTTTCTACTCAAAACAAGAAAACTCCAGCCCTGTAATTACACTACCATTGTGTCTCCAGACCGTCAGTCCAGCACCTGGGGTGTGCGGCTCGGCCAGCTGCTGTTGTCAGCTAAGAAGCAGGATGCTGAGACTTTCTATGAGAAGCTGAAGCTCGTGAGGAAGGAACAGGTGGTCCCTCTGTCTGCAGCCAGCTACGAGTGCGGAACCTACCAGAGGGGATACGAGTATATTGTCAGGTCTGTGCGAGTCGGTGTATTTCTAGAATCAATTATATTTTGTCTTTCGTCTTGTTGTAGTTAATTCTGTGTCTTGTGTGTTTAGGCTCCACATGCTAAGCGAGTTGGAGCACACTTTCACTGTGCTGCAGAAACGGAGGGAACACTCTGCCCGCAGTCTCAGCCAGCTGCCTCCCCATTGGTCAGATCGACTGGAGATGACCCAGAACTCCTTCAGGGCAAAGGAGCCCGTCCTGGCTCTCCGTCGTGCCCTGTTCAGTCTGGGATCACAGTAAGGACGAAGCAGCATCTGCAGGCACACAGATACACATTATCACTTAAATCACATTGTCACATCATCTCTTAAAGAATGTCCAGCTCTCCCTTTTTTTTTTCTTGATGTAGCCTAAGGGATCTTGTCTTGAGCTTGTCAGTATTTATTTCTTGGATATATATTACCCTTTTTTATTTTTAGATAACTTATGTGCACACCTAGCAAGAAGTCAGAGAAAAAAAACAATCATCTACCCTATGTGCATCATATCAGGCTCCTCTTCTCCGTGTCTTTTTTCTTTCTTTACTACTGAATAAACGCTGTCAAAGCTCCTACATCTGAACAAAATCAGTGTCAATTAACCAAGTCCAGACCACATGGCAGATCCGTCCTTGTGTTTGCTCTGCAGGTCTGTGTGTCAGGAGCTGGTAGGGGAGTGCTGGCTACAAAGTGCCCGAGTGGCCAGAAAGGCAGGACACCACCAGACTGCTTTCAACGCTCTACTTAACGCAGAGAACACACATCTGGCCGAGCTGGTTACAGAGAAGGCCAAGTGGCTTTGGTCCAAGGTACAATCAGTCTACAATGAATATAGAGTAGGGACCAGATTTTCATGCATAAAATACAGTATATTCACTTTAAGTTTGTTGTTTTGTCTACTATGATTAGTAGTACTTTATTATATAAATTATAGTAATACAACTTATACCTAACACATTTTGCATCTATCTTAACTGTTTTTTAAGGCTGATCCTTCTGTGCACCTGCATTTGTATTAACATGCATATTAGTGTCAACAAATTTAGATGTTCTGTAAGTCAAATAAGTTTTTTACATGTACTGTACACAGACACAAACACAGAAAAAAACACTAATATACTGGTCTCTCATCAGGGCGATGTACACCAGGCCCTGATCGTCCTGCAGAAGGGTGTTGCCCAGTGTTTTCCCGATGATCAGCCCCTCACAGACCCCCGCAGCCTGCAGACCAAAGGCAAGGCCATGCTGCTGGTGGGACGCTTCATGGAGGAGACCGCCAACTTTGAGTCCAACGCCATCATGAAAGCTTACAAAGTAATCGCCACGGGTTTTGTCGAAGGCACGAACCACAGGAATAGCAGGAAGTGAAAGGCTTTAGAAGTGATCAGTGAATTTGTAAATGCTGCCATCACATTAACAAGCTGGACAGCTGAGCTGAGTTTGGAATTTATTTAGACAGTCCAGAAAGAAACAGCAATAATGCAAATATTACAGGCCATAACTCATGTTCATCTTCAGACTACAAAGCAGTGATGTTGCAGCTGCTCGTCACAGATGCCCAAGAAGTTACTGTGTTTAAAGTGTGTGTGTTGTGTTTTTATTTTTAGGATGTGACACACCTTCTGCCGGAGTGGGAGGATGGAAACTTCTACCTGGCCAAATACTACGACAAAGTGATGCCAATGGTGACTGATAACAAGCTGGAGAAACAGGGGAACCTCATTCGATACATTGTCACATACTTTGGAAAGTAAGAACAGATTTATTGTTTATTTATTGTGATCAAAGCTGAGCAAATGCTGTTGCAACTGTACTCCACCTTAGACTCGTTAGTTTCTTCATCAGTCATTTTATTTCCCTTCCAGAGCTTTGCAGTATGGAAACCAGTACATCTACCAGGCCATGCCTCGCATGTTGTCTCTCTGGCTGGATTTTGGAGCCAAAGTGTGTGAATGTGAGAAAGGTGGGTGGCTAAATATTACCTAAGTGTAAAATGAAGATTGACACAAGGCATATTCACTTTTAGCTTTTCATCGACTGCTAACAATGAAATTCTGCCAACTTATTCCTCCACCTCAGCTGGGCGAGTAGACAGGCAGATGCGACAGGAACTGGCTAAAATCAACGTGGCAGTGAGCGAAAACTGCGCCAACTTGGCGCCATACCAGTTCCTGACTGCTTTCTCCCAGCTCATTTCCAGGGTGTGTCACTCCAGTGACGAGGTCTTCAATGTCCTCATGACCATCGTGGCCAAAGTCTTCCTGGCGTACCCCCAGCAGGCCATGTGGCTAATGACTGCTGTCTCCAAGGTGCGTTATGATAATGATCAGAGTCTTATGTACTGCACTTTTGAAGTTGAATGCCTACATATTTCCCCATCTACTAATTACATGAACTAACTTAATTCTTGTGTATGTGCCTGCGCCTCTTTCCTTTTTTAACTTTAAATGTCATCCAACAGATGTTCCTTTTATTAACATTATAAGCCCAGTATTATATTTTGTGTCATCATTAAAAGGCCACACATTTCAGTACCTGCATAAACTTACTAAACAACCAAATTGCTTTTCTGAAAATTATTATGTGGATTTATTTTCTTTCAGTCTTCCTACCCCACGCGAATGAACCGCTGTAATCAGATTCTGAAAAAGGCCATCAGTCTCAAACAATCTCTGGAGAAATTCATCGGAGACGCCAACAGACTGACAGACAAGTTGTTGGAGCTCTGCAACAAGCCGGTACACACATACAAACACTGACACAGATATATTTTGCATGAAATTAAAATTAAATCACAACTACAAACTCTTGTTATTTTACCCTTATGAAGGTTATCTTAATTTTTTGGTTTTGCATTGTTCGTACTCAATTTTAAAGTGACAACATAGGATTGGATCAAATAAAAAACAGTATATAAAGGTATCACCAGATGTTTGTGAATGTGTCCTTCAGGTGGATGGCAACAGCACCGCCCTCAGCATGAGCGTTCACTTCAAGCAGCTGAAACGTCTGGTGGAGGAGCCCACCTTCAGCCAGATTCTGATCCCCCTGCAGTCAGTGCTCATCCCCACACTTCCCTCGACAGGTGGGACAAACACACAGCACGACGCCTTCCCCGGACACTGGGCCTACCTGGATGGCTTCGAAGATGCTGTAAGAGAGCGAGAGGGCATGAGGCCGTTGATTATTCTCACAATGTTACAGACATTTTTCAGTAAATTTGATTTTTATAATCACAAAATCATCTGTACATGGTATGTGCCTTATAACCATGGTCTGCGGACTGTATGTGCAGGTGGAGATCTTGGCCTCCCTACAAAAGCCCAAGAAGATCAGTCTGAAGGGTTCAGACGGGCGGAGCTACACCATGATGTGTAAACCTAAAGACGACCTCAGGAAGGACTGCCGACTCATGGAGTTCAACTGCCTCATCAATAAGGTGTGTGTGATGTTTGACTCTTAAGTGATATAATGTACACAGAGTTATCAATTTATTTATAACTTATATCTTTACAATATTTTCACTTATACAGGATTGCATTACTGGTATACAGTCCAGTACAACACCACCAATTATTATAGCTTTATATTTTATAGTTACTTTTTTAAACAAAATTAAGTAAACAACAACAAAAAACTGTATATTTATAGTATTCATGTTAAAAAGAGATACATCTTTTTCATTGTTTATTCAGTTATATTTATTAATATATCAATGTATGCATAAGTACATACAGACATATATTTACATTCATACAAATTCATATTTAAAAGGAATGCACATTGTGCCTGTACAACAATAGCAAAAAGAAATATACACACAAATACAATAAATTAATCACATCTTCTGACAATTAAAAGAGAATGAAAGCTTCCCTGCTGATTTCTACATAATCATTCTAATTTTCCATCAATAAACTTCCCCTTTCTTCTACAGAGGCCCTCAGTGTTTTAAATTTGACCAGTTTTATTTCTTCACAGGTTGGACCTGCGTTGTATTTTTCCAGCTTATTGGGATTTTTTTTTTTTTCTTTGCTTTGTAGAATTGAACACTTCAACATTAATATAGAGATTAGATTTACTACAGTTCTGTTGTATGGATGCCATCAGATTGTACCTAATAAACTCATATCTGTGAGTCTACAGGATTTGTGTTACTACGCTGTCAAGAGACAGGATTTATGTTTACATGGTTTCTGTGTGTGTTTGTTTATGTGTAGTGCCTACGTAAAGATGCTGAGTCAAGGCGGAGGGAGCTACATATCCGTACCTACGCTGTGATTCCCCTCAATGAGGAGTGTGGCATCATCGAATGGGTCAACAACACCGCTGGACTTCGACACATCCTCACCAAACTTTACAAGGAGAGAGGTATCTACTTGTCGGGGAAAGAGCTCAGGAAACTTATTCTACCAAAGACGGCTCCCTTTGAGGAGAAGCTACGAATCCACAAGGAAGTGCTATGTGCTCGACACCCCCCTGTATTCCACGAGTGGTTTCTCCGGACCTTCCCTGACCCCACGTCATGGTACAACGCACCCCACAACTCAATTAAACTTAGAAGGGATGCTTTTTTACAAGCCATGTGAATAATGTTTTTTCTGTATCTGTGTATGTTCGCACTAATTAAATAAGCAGTTATCGTTATGAATTTAAAAATATTTTTGGATGGTTATAAATGGGAAAATTACATGTAAGGCCACTCATTGTGTTTGTTTTGCAGGTACAGCAGTCGCTCTGCGTACTGCCGCTCGACCGCTGTAATGTCAATGGTGGGTTATATCCTGGGTTTGGGAGATCGCCATGGAGAAAATATCCTCTTTGACTCTTTCACAGGGGAATGCGTTCACGTCGACTTCAACTGCCTCTTTAACAAGGTTCGTCTTTGTCCCAAATTGTCTTAAAATATTTTGTAGTGATTTATATTATACATTTTTTTGAATAATTAATTAAAAAATAAAATAAATTATTTTATATGTTGTTGTCATGTATTACTATTTCTGTTATTTCCTTTTTCACTGTTTCTCTCATGCTCCTTCTCTATATCTCCACTAGGGGGAGACATTTGATGTGCCTGAGGTTGTTCCCTTCCGCCTGACCCAAAACATGGTCCACGCTATGGGACCCATGGGCACCGAAGGTCTCTTCAGACAGGCCTGTGAGGTCACTCTGAGACTAATGAAGGACCAGAGAGAGCCGCTCATGAGGTACACAAACATAAATGCTTTATCATTATCAAATAATCCTGTTTCATAATCTAAGTATACACATATAATGGGGTGCAAAAGTAAAAGACTCTTCTTGAAAAAACACTAAGTAGAATAAATTTCCTAAGCATCAATTAACAAACTAAATTTAAGTTTAAGACCATATTGAATTTATTGGATTTCTTATGTAATTAATACATGATTATACTGTGTATGTGTTTTTTCTGTCACAAATCTACACAGTAACTCTCAATTAGGTTTCTAAATTCAACATTTCTGTTTTTAATTTTCCCTCTAAGTGTGCTCAAGACCTTCCTTCATGACCCGCTGGTGGAGTGGAGCAAACAAGGCAAAGGATTTTCCAAAGCTCAGGCCAATGAGACAGGAGAGATAGTTAATGAAAAGGTGTGAGCATACTTTGGAAATTTGCCTCTGAGAATGTTTATATGCATTTACAGCAGCATGCGAGTCTAATGTATTCCAAAAATGTCACATTTTTCATATTGGTATTACTGTATTGTCTTACCTTTTTCTCTCCTTCTCTACCAGGCTAAAACACACGTGTGTGACATCGAGCAGCGTCTGCTGGGAGTGATAAAGAGCAGGAATAAAGTGCTGGGTCTACCTCTGTCTATAGAGGGACATGTCCACTACCTCATACAGGAAGCTACAGACGACAAACTGCTCTGTCAGATGTATCTGGGCTGGGGGCCCTACCTATGAAACGCACACCTACATTTACAAAACGAGAGGAAAGCACTTTGAAGGCAGTTCGGGAGAATTAAGGCTGCTTTCCTGTGATAAAATGCCTACACAAGACAACCTTAAGTGCTATTATGTGGCTCACAGCAAGTATAATAGTATAAAGAAAATATCTGCACATGCATTTTGCAATAAGAACAAAAGCTCTTTACAATGCCATTTGTTTGTTCTGCTCTTTCTGTTATTCTTGAAAGTTTCCTGTTTTCTGGAAACAAAGGATATGTGTTAAATTGCTGTACATTACCTAGTAATAAAGGATATGTTTTTTCTAATTTTATTTTAAAGGTAAATGTGTCTTTCAGAAGAGTGTTTTCTAATCTCTTAACCCTCCTTAGATTCACTGTAGCAGTCACACTGCCGGATGATTGCTTTAATCCCCTCTGTGTCTCTCTCTTTCTCTCCTGCACACACCCAGTAGTCCAATCAGCTCACCTTTTTCACACAAGCACCAATTAGAGCTAAGTGCTTCCTCATGAGAGGCGTAAGCGGCTGAAGACAACTCGGTGAGGATACCAGTATGGAGTAAGGGAAGTGGAAATTCTTCAAGTGAGCAATGTTTTTGATGTTCAGTCATGGGTTCAGACACTCAAACGGTCTCTGTTTTTTTGATAATTACTTTTCTCCTTTTTGTCAATGCTTGGCTGCTGTTGCAACTTGCTTTTGGATAGAAGCCATTCGTACTTGTTTCAAATTAAGAGGAGCATTCCAAACAAACACTTATTGGAAACTTGTCTTTTCTGATGATGTCAGTGGGTGACCCCCTTGTCTTTACACTCTGCAGCAAGATTATCTAGGAACTTTTCTATGGGAAACAACTGACCTGTGAACTATACAATGCTCTGATTATTGATAAAATGTCTGCTTTATTGGCTGACAAAGTAAATGCAGTAAACTTTTGCCAGAACTGTTATTTGTATAAATTGTACTGAATGTGTAGTTGTACTTTGCAGCTAAATTGCGTTTTCTGCGTTTCTTTTTAAATCGTTCATTGGCTTGTGGATATTATGCTTTTATCTTGAAAAATCGCACCCGGAAGTTTGGGGCTATCATCAAGATAAAGACGTCTTCAATCAGATGATTTTTTTCACGGTTAGAGACAGCTTAAGTCTATATTTATATTTATTTATATGTATCTGTTAAACTGCTCATTAGCTGCCAAACATATCACTGTTTGAAAAAAAAAAAAAAAAAAGTTAGACGTTACATCCAGCATTTGAGGCATCAAAGTAGAATTCTTAACGGAGATAACGGTTCACAAACAGACAGGTCATTCTTGTGCTCACCGCCCGTTGGTACTACACTGAAAGTCATCCGTTATGGCCAAACCGAGGCTGTAAACCATCAGTAAATACGGCCAGCTTGACAGAGGAAGCACTGAGCATGGCTGGAGAATAAACTGTCAATAGCTCGAGCAAGCAGGTGCTTGCACTTGTGACGGCTTTATGTTCTCGGCTGGTCGGTGTTAACGAACCATAATCTGGCTAACAAGCGAGTGGCGGTTAGCGGTTGAGGCCATGGCGAGGTATGTTGACTGTTGCTGCTCACTGGGCTTTTTATAGCTAGCTCAGTCCTGCGGGGCCGTTAACAGCTTGTTGGACCATCGGGGGCAGCGCGCGACCTTGGGGACGTTGTCATGGATTTGACGCGGTTGGCTGTGGATGCTGGTCAGTTCATCAACCGGGCTGTTCAGGTAAAGGAGACCGGCAGGAAAATAAATATAGCTACTGAACCGGGTAGAATTAGCTAACTATTCAATAAACTGTCTTGTGCTCGCGGTTAATTGTTATTAAACAGTCCTGAGATTTTCTTTTTTAATCACTCTTAATGACTGTGTTAGGACATTGAGTCCCTCTCATAGCATCAAAATACAATTAATACAATTACAATTCAAATAAATACTACCTCAACGAATAATCAGTTAATTTTTTAAGTGGTTGAAGCTTTAATGTTATCCTTGTCATCCCGCTCCAGTACACGGAGGAGAGTATTGGCCAGGCGGACAAGACAGAGTTGGAGCCTGGTCTGGAGCAGCTCCTGGCCCTGGCAGACGCTACCAAGACCTGCACGGACAAGATAATCTGCCAGACTGAGGTTTTACTGCAGCCTAACCCCGGTGAGAGAGACTGGCTTGTTTATTTATTCTTTGGTTGTCTTTAGGTCCCGGAAAGAGACTTGACTGCCAATTACAATACGGGATTGTAAAACAAGTCCTGTGAGCTCAATTTATCAAGGTCTCATTTCAACACAGACAAATATTATTATTATTTGTATTTTTGATAATTAGTTAATGTAAAAATCTATCACATGAAGCTCAGCCTCCACAGTGACCTCTAATATTTTAGATTATTTACCTTTATTACATTGTGAAAAGGACTATTGTCTGGATGAACCTCTTTTATAAATAAAACTACCTAATATTTATCTGTCATACTTCTCAGTGGAGAGAAGTCAATAACTAGTATTTATATATCACTTAGTAAAAGTGTTTGTTTCTGTGGCTATGATTTCAATGAGAATATATATCAACTACTTAAAAACAAAATATTTCATACATATGATACCTGTACACTTAGTATGTTGTACTGTGCATGCATGCCCAGACATTTGTCCCGACAAAGACATCTTCACCAAATCAGATTGTTACGGGCACTACCTTCAAGTGGGTACTAGCGATTATGGTTCTCTACATAAAACCACCGAATGATGACTACGAGTCTTTACCTCTGAGGCCCAATATTTTAGCTTTATTTGCTCTCAGAGGATAAATACGTCTCCTGTGTGCTCTTCTGTTTGCTTTGACTGCAATTGGCCTGTTCAGATGAATCGGCATGGTTATTCTTTTGCCTGTTTGAATCCAATTACCTCAGATAATGGAATTATGAGTGGATGTGGTCTGCAGTCTGTCAAATAATGAGACCATTCAGCTGCCAGAAATAATAATCTCATACATTCTTTTCAGCATCAAGGATATATTTGCAGGTCATGTCTTGTTTATCTATCGATCGAGGGCTTTTAGTTGCTCTATAGAATCCTTTTTGTTTACCTTAGGTTTACCTAATATGTGTGGGATAGGGAAGGGCCAACTGTTTTCAGCAACTGTACAGTTTCCAGCAGTTTTCCTTGCAAAATACAGTATTACATGTGTGCAGGATGTTAAGTAGTGTGTTTAGTGGTATGTTAATATCCTGACACTTGCTTTTGACATCTATCTCAAGGTTAAACTGCGAGGCATTGGTTGTATGTTTAGGTTGCACAAGTTACTAACACAGAGTCCTGCAGTATAACACTGTATTCATCCCGTTGCTTCTGTCGGGAGTGAAATCATCAACAAATGCCAATGTGCCAGTAACATTAGCAGCCACACAGGCCTGAAAAACAACAGAACCACCATCACGTGTGAAAGATGAGGTGGTGGCTGTTTTTTATCCACTTATATTTCTGTTTTTATTTGCATCTTGTGGTGAATTCTCTGAGGTTGTGGTCATGAAGTCTTCTCTTGATCGTTGACAAGGAAACATGTATCCCTACATCCTAGAGAGCATTTTGACCTGCTGTGCAGTCATACAGGGGCTTTTCTTCACTATGCAAACGATTTTCTCCTCAGCCACAAGACTTGTGCTTCTTATAGACTACAAGATTGTTGGATATTTTCTAGTTTTCCCGTGAGTAACATTTGAACCCTGGCAGATTGGGCACTGTGTGTTTAAAGGGCTATATCTCCCACACAGTTCTTTCTATACTGATATATACTGCTCAAATTAAAGGTGAAATTTGTGGTATGGTATTATTATATTGGTATTATTTCATTTTAAATTCAATGTGCTGAGACACAACAATAAAAAATGAGTTACTGTCTATATAGTTACAGTTTGGACTGACAGATTAATGGAGTCTCCAAGAAAATAGAAAAGACATCTAGACAAATTCGTAGGTGTTTAGACATGAAAACCCTTAAACCTGAATTGACCCCCGAGTCCTGATGAACAGGAGCACGGCTAGAGGACCGGCTGTATGAGCATCTGGATTGGAGCGTCCCATCTCGGCCTCGTGCCCTCGAGGCTCTAGGAGATCAAATGACCCAGGCTGGGCTAGAGATTGGGTCCACCACACCCTATGGTGAGTGTAAATTATTCTGAATATTCTTGGTCTCTAAGTATCATTTACACATGCATCCATGAATAGTTTGTAGATGCTGGGTTGAAATTATACAAGGAAAAGGAAAAATATTTGCATAAACATGTCATTTTAGCATTTTTTCATTTCATTCATATAGACATGCATGTTGTCGGTATGTTTTCTTTTTAAACTGCAGTATGTTTTGTGCTTAGGAGCTGCACTGCTAAGGTGTGGAGAAGTTCAGAAGCAGCTCAGCGAGGAAGAAAGAAAGTTAGTCCAAAGCACTAACATCCACTTTCTCACCCCTCTGAGGAGTTTCACTGAGGGGGAATTCAGAGACATACAGGTAAAACAACACACATACACACCCGTCATCTGCGTAATGTGACACTGATATACCAAGATGTTTTCAGGTCTTGAATCTCTTTCTCTATTCTTTCCATCATTCATGTTTAGTATGTTGTTTATATACAAAAACAAGTGTTTGTGTGTTTATTCATAGGATGAGCGCAGGATGTTAGTGAACAAGCGTTTGGACTTGGACATAGCTAAAACTAGGCTGAGGAAAGCCCACGAGGCCGACCGAGAGGCCAGGGTGAGTTGCAGTGATGGCGTCCTGACCTTCACTAATGAAAACATCGCCTTTGAATACATATCAGTTTACTTCAGTACATTAATCAGGCCCGGAAAACACAACAAAATATTTCTTTCCCCTAACATACAGCGCATATAATATCTTCTTATTTCACCTTCCTGCTCTTTCCTGTCTTTCTGTCAGAACCTGAATGCAAACCCACTGGACGATGACTACTTGTCTCACGTCTCCTACATGTTCAGCTTCCTGCGTGTTAAATGGCTGAAGGTCAGTGGTTGTTTACAGGGACATGCACATGGAGAGACACAGCTGAACTTGCTGTTTGGTCACTGAGTACATTACTTGTCTTCCTCTGTTTCTTTACTCCAAACAGGTATGGGCTCAGGAAATCTCTCAGGTAAGTTCATGTTTATCTTTGTTTATCTATTCCTCAAGCTGTCAAAGAGGGAGACAGTTTTAACACTGCCAATAGTTATAAAATTGTATAGAATTGAGTATGGTCCTGATAGCTGCAATAATAGTTTTCTTCCTATTGTTTAGCTGATTCAGACTTAAACCTTTCAGGGCTAATGGGAATTTTTCGGAAACAAAGCTGGTAATTTGTGGACATAATTGGAAAGACTAAAAGATGATTTTGTGTGTGTGTGTGTGTGTGTGTGTGTGTGTGTGTGTGTGTGTGTGTGTGTGTGTAGGCAGAGATGGAGCTCAGGATCTGTCAGAGTCTGTTCGATCGACAGACAGAAATGACAAGACGGGCCCTGGAGGGAATCAGCAACACTCACGTATGTGCACACAGAGAAAGACAGGAAATAAGATTCTGTCATTTTTCTAACAAATACCCCATTCCCAGAAAAATCATAGTGTCTTCTGTTTTGGAAAGTAAATACTTTTTTCTGTGGTTTGTCATTCACTATCTCTCAAATAGGAAGATTGTAATTTGTAAAACTCACATCAATAAAGGATGCACATTATGTTCATTTGTTTGTTTTTATTAGTAGCTTTTACCTCTTTCTTTTAAATATTAAGTATTTTTAATTCAGAGCCAAACTGATGTTGTTACATCTGCCTTGTAGTTTATTTGTCTTGTGTTGTGTTTTATGTTGTTGTTTTTTTCCTCTCAGACCAACCACATGCGGAGCCTGACTGACTTTGTGGAGGCTCAGGCATGTTTCTTTGACCAGTGCAACCAACATGCTCAGGAGCTTCAGAAACAGGTGGCCAGGTGTGTATTGTCTGGTTTGCACCACCTAAAGATCTGAATCTGAATTGCAAATTGGTGGTTGGTTTTTCTTGTTTTTTTTTTGTTTTTTTTTATATACATACTTTAATTTTATTAGATCTTTTTTTGACAAGAACAACAACATTGTTGCCCGGCACAGTATTATCAAAATACAATTTGCAGCTGTCCAATTAATCCCATGTACCTCTAATTATTGCAGCTTTGATGAGGTGTTCCTTTATGTGTTGAGGCAGTTTACAAGGCTTTTTAAGTGCCTGAAAAGTTGACATATTGGACCATTGACAAAAAGCACTTCCATGGAGTTTTCATTAAGTTTATGGGCGTTTTTGTTTGCTCAGGACAGAAAGGAAATTATTTAAAACGATTTTCAACAGTTCTCTTGTAAATTCAGAAGCCAAATACCACTCTAAAATATATATAACACAACACAACATCCATTACTTTTTTATTTAAATTTTATTTATAACCCCAGTTGGCAACAGATTGCTGTTAACATGGAGATGCCCAACTACAGAGATGCATTTGTAGACACAACTCGTGACATCTGGTCTCACAAAGGAAACAAGAGTATTGGGAATTCTTTTTTAAAACTAATTCAATTACTGACATCAATGACTTGCTTATGATTTTGTTTCTGCCTGCAGCATTCCAGCTGTCCTCTGCTCCAATAATTGGCAGTCAGCAATTACTAATCAGCCATCAACAAGCAACCATGTAGCAAATGAGCCCATCGGGTTAAATCAGGTCACTCCAATGCCAGTAGTCGTCCATCAACTTCCAGAGTTCGACCAGGACTCGTGGACTGCAAATCCACCAACCGGAACTAAAAAAATAACAACAGCTTCCTCTGCAACCACACAGCCACTGGACCAGACAAACAACAACAATAACAACAGCATCTGCTCAAGGGACAGCCAAGAAATCAGGTACGGTTCAGCAGCCAATCAAGCATTTGATGCCAATCAAGCAAATTCAGATAGTCACTCAGTAGATCAGGTCTCAGCACCAAACAGGACGGCCAGCACACACGAGGCAACTGACAGAATGACTGCTGAATCCCCAGCTTCAAGCCAGACAGAGACATTCAGTTCCACAGCTGCAGTAATCAATGGTGCAGGTAGTGCAGTGCCAACAGCATCCTCTCAGCCTCCACAACCTAGTGGGACTGTGAATGAGCCTCAGACAGCGAATGCAGTGGCTTGTGAGACCATGACAACCAGTGCTGTGGCTGATGAGCCCCAAACAACTAATGAGACGGCTAATGAGCAGCCCACCATTAATGGAGATGTCCAGGAGTCATCATCCGCCAGTCTGGATGTGGTTCAGTAGAGACTCGTATCTGGTGGGGGATGTGATGGCAGGCCAAATCAAGTCTTGACTTTAATGGAGCTTCAGCTGAATTAGACCAGTGGTAACTGACATTGTATAGCTGAGAATACAGATACAGGATCATTACAACGTGGTACAGTAAAAAGAAATGTAATTAATCCCATAGGGAAGATGATGTGAAGTGGTTGTAAAAGTGCTTATTTTTCTAAACGTTATGTAGTGCCACAATCATTTTAGCCTTTAGGAATATTCATATATTATTAATGTTGTATGAAAATGATGAATGTTGAGTATCAGTCCTGTCTTGTGGCAGTAGATGTAAAGTTTCCTGGCCTCAGGCTGCAAGTCAAGGCCTGACTGTTATATTTGCAGCGTGTGAGTGCTGTGTGATGTTGATTTCAGTCAATATCTGTCAAACTAAATCTTTATTTTTACATTTAGCAAAGTGAGAACTAACAAAATGAAAGCTAATCAAGCTTTGTGCCAAGTATACTGTGTGTGTGTGTGTGTGTGTGTGTGTGTGTGTGTGTGTGTGTGTGTGTGTGTGTGTGTGTGTTTGTGTCCATATATATGCACTCTATCACTTGTATTTACAGCTCAGCCAAACCTGTGACACCTTTAAAAAGAGGTGTGTGTGTGTACATGTATGTGACTTTCAATGAGTTGAGGTCACTTTCCATAAGAAACGTTTCACTTGTGCTGGGGAGCCCAGCGAGGTGACAAAACACCAGGCTTAACAGGATCTTTATGCTGTAGCACAGTTCAAAATATTCTCCCTCATACACGCTCTGGGTGTTTCCCCCCCTTACATGCTCAAATCACATACTCACTTTAACCCTTTTACCCCCTTAAAGCCCCCATTAGATGAAATAGGTAGAAGTTTCCACGTCCAGATGTTGTTCATTTTCTTCGCGAGGGCAGCCCTGCTCTACTGTGGCGTGGGTCCGCTCTGGGGACCCTGGATGGAAACACACACATTAATGTAGCATTGGCTCTACTGATGTAATCACCCAGTAACTCTGTGCTCTCTGCTTTTGTCCCAATACGTAAACATGTGTGCGAGTTTGGATAGCTACAGTATTCACAATGTAGTTGCAAGTTTTAAACTGCGCGTACATGCAGCCACGACTCAGTCACATGTTGTTCGTTGAGCTGGGGTTTTCACTTCATTCATCTGAAAATGTGGAAATAAATATGCAAACTGTGACGTCATGTCAGTCCAAATCAAGTGTGGATTCTAACTATGTTCTCCAGTTGAGGTGTTTCTGTTATTACCTTGTTAAAATCTACAGCTTGCATTCACTCATATACTCTCTCCTACCAGCCAAACCTCTTGACCTAGATTTACACACACACACACACACACAAAATTATTTCCAGGTTGAGGTCTTGATCAGGCTTTCCAGGCCAAGTCTAATAATATTTTACATCTCTCTAATTAACACCATCCTGACACTGAAGCTTGTGGTTAAGCTTGGCTCACTTCATTATCATTAATTGTGTTAACCACATAACACAATAAAGATTCTTACCGCAACCCCTTAACACGTGTACACACTGAAAAACTACTTCAAAAACACAAAGTGTGTGTGTGTTTTTCTCCTGCATTTTGCTCCCACATCCTCCCCTCTCTCCCGTCAGAGGCTGAACAAACAGATTACATTGATTAAGCGCAGATTGTCTGTTATTGATCTCAGTGAAGTCAGGAGGTCTGAAGTTCAATAACATCATAAATACTTATATCACACCACTATATCACACCGCTCCAAATTTTTTAGAGACGCTTCACAGGAGGCGCAGTCAGTGCTTGAAGACAGATTAAATTGTGTTTTGTCCCGGCAACTTTTCCTATGACTCAGCCAAAACGAGAATATTCTGCCCCCAGCTTTTTCACGAGAGCCTTTCCACCTCACTGATACAGCGAGTCCTTGTTATATTTCCAACTTATTTTTATCCTTTCCCGTATGCTCCCTGTCCATCAGCGGAGACAGCAGCTCTCTCTCTCTCTCTCTCTCTCTCTCTCTCTCTCTCTCTCTGTGTCTCTCTCTCTCTCTCTGTGTGGTCTTCACACGATGCTCCCTGTGTGATGCAGGAAGGGGAAGCTGAAATGATGTTCTGCAGACTGGTTGAGATGAGTGAGTTATGAAACCCGATAAAGGGAGTTGGGATGCTTCTAATTATATTTCAGTTGTTTTTCTCCCCCTGGGGGACACAGCCGAATGATCTTTCCCTGGATCGGCACAGTATATTGTTTTATGTTCTTATTACTGCTGAAGTTTTTCAAGGGACACCTGCCCGAGACAGCAGTATTAAAAACAATACCTCAGATAGCTGACACTGCTAAATATTAAAGGCGGACTGTAGTTTTGGTGAGAAGATCCGTGGGTAAACTAAACCATATCAACTGCATAGCAAACTGCAAGTATTTGCATTAATACTTAAATTATTTATGTAAATAGAAAATGACGTTAGACCAAGCACAAAGCCTTGAGTTACTTTATTCAGTACAGTAAGGCATTTTTAACTGTGCTTACTGACCAGCTGTAACACCTATAACATTATCATAAACTAAGGCAACCCTCTTAATATCATTAAACATTATCATCTGTCTATTTTCTTGCAATGACTGTATTGTTTGATTAAATCTCCATGGTTTCCTCTCCTATATTGGGTACCATAAAGGGAAACACCCAAGAATACCACACAGTTCTCATAAAACTGGCCTGTGTTGGCTCACTTTGCCGATTTAGTGTTAGTGTTGCGGTTTGTTCATCAGTGAAGTCCTGTTGCTGCTTTAAATCAGTGTAAATTCTGCTGACAACACCCACTGTCCCACTTTCCCTGGCACCTCTGGTTTCATTGGAAAAAACCCAAACAACAGGATCCGTTCTCCTCTAATACTCTGAATTAAATTAGTGCTAATACACGACCCAACTTCAGTCATCTCTATCTGTCTTTTTCCCTTCCCATCTTCCTTTCTGTGTCTGTTATGTTTTCATCTTCCCTTCATCTCTCATCACTCCCTCCCCCTCAGTGCCAGCTGGGAGTGCTTTGTGTGACAGCTAAACTGTAGGTGTGGTGTGCAGGTGGGGGTGGTAAACAGCGTCTGGCGACTGCTGATAAATGTGGCTCCTCTGTCATGGAGTCACATATTGACTTAAATAGAAAGATGACCTAAAAAGAGAAGGAAAAAAAAAAGTGGGCATGCCTAAGATGTGGCAAAGATGAGAACACCAACTGTTTCTGACATGCATACACATCGAATTTTACACTCCACCTGCAAGTTTTAACTAAATTTTATTGCCTTCCTGACGGGATCCTAATTACTTTAATTTTATGGAACTGGGACAGGGGAAATTCACACACTCATATCGACAGTGTGGAAAAATGATACAAATACCCTCTGGTCTGTACCCTTTCTCACCATGTATCCACATCTCTGTCTCCATCTCTCCCTAACTCTTCCTCTGCAGGTTCTCTCTTTTCCTGATATAAAGCTGCCAGCTTCCCCTCCAATCAGTCCCTCTGCTGCTTTTACCGCCTGTCAGACAGAGAAAATCAGACATAGTTACTGGCAGACATGCTGACGTCTGCAGTTGGGAACTCGGTCTGGAGGTCTGCAGAGAGTAGAAAGGTCAGGGCTTTTCCTATGACCTTGACATGTCCTACTTCTGCTGCTTAACCCCAACACCTGTTGGCCAGAGCGCTCTGTCTTCAAGAATAAGGTGATTTGGCCACACTAGGAGTTCAATAACTGAATGCAACTCCACTGAATGTCTAATCAACAGTGTAACCAGGCAACCAAATACAATCAAAACTAGAAAGCAAATTTCACTGGGTTGCTTAGCAACTAAATTTAATTCCAACTGATATTCAATATAATCCAGACTGCAATGTTGCAACTTTTTTTTTTTTTTTAAGGTTAAGGGATTTGGCGTTGAGACACGGAGCAGCGAGTGACTCTGACTCATCAGTGAAAAGGTTAAAAGGCAGACAGACCTGAGAGAGTGTGGATTGAAACGTCCTGTGGAAACAATGTGTATATGGATGTGAATGACTGAAGTTTAAGAATGAAGCTCAACACAGTGGTCTGCTTCTAGAAACAACAAAAAGTACCTATTCGGCAGGATCATTAGATTTGGGTCATTGATAACTACAAAGCAATTTTAAAGAAGATAGAATCAATGTAGGTACATATTATGGGTGTGTTGCTATACAGGTATGTGCATATATTTCCAATGTAGTAGATTTTTTTTTTCCTTCAGTCTTGCTACTGCAGAATTACTGCGATTCTTTCTACCTTGTTTTGCCTCTATTTTCTGCATATTCTTATACTGTTTCATTTCTTTTTCTTATTAAAACTGTGTGTGTGTGTGTGTGTGTGTGTGTGTGTGTGTGTGTGTGTGCATTTTAAAGCTCACATATTTTTTTTATTTGTCTGGTTGAGATTTTATTTAGTGTCATTTGTGACATAAATTCAAAAAGGAAGTTCCCTTTACATACATTTAAACCTTTTTTGTTCTGCTTGGTGTTTCTCTCATTCCTCTCCTCCCTCTATCCCTTTTTTGCCCCTCTTTTCCCAGTGCCCCTGTAATTCCCCCTCTTTCGACATAATGCCCCTATTTCCAACTCAGTTTGACTTTTGACACATTACCTCCACCAAAGCATGACTCACCCAACCTACACAGCACCCCCCATCTCTGTCCCACCCTCCCTAACCTCCTCCCTCCTTCTTCCCCCTTGTTGAGTTTATAAGTCAGCACCCACAACAGTTGGCTCAGTGTGAAGCGTTTTACATTTCAGCAAAGGGGTGAATAAGAGAGGAAAGCAAGGTGACAAACACGTCTGTTGTTAACAGTTTCTTTCGTGGTATTCAATGCTCCATCATGCATGTGTTCAGAATCCGGCATGTGCTGTGTGTGCTTGGTTTCGCGGTTGCATCCTTGTGTGTGAATGAGTATGAGGGGAACTATACAGACAACTATGACAATGAGATCTCTCAGGACCAGCAGGAGGGTGAGTTTTGTTTATTTGTCCTTTTGTTGCTTTTGTTTCCAACTTGTTTGAACAGATGGCTCACTGTGAAAAAGAGTGTCCTCAATTGCCATGCCTGATTTAGCCAAATATATTTTTTGTTATGTTTTAAAGATTCATTCAACACAAATTGGTTTATTAGTTTTTGAAGGTAATATAGGTGTCCCACAGGGCTTTATTCATGATCCACTTCTATTATCTTACATACCATATCTGCCAAACCACTTTGTAATGTATACTTCTGTGCAGATGATACCATCTACAGCCACTGTAATTGTACATTTCTTATCTATTTTTCGTCTGATAAAAATGCCCATCTCTGCTCCCAGGACTTATAATTTTAAATATAATTTTAACTCTAGCTGTAACACATGTTCAAACAGAGCTAGCAGCTATCATACAGCTTGCAATTTACATTGTATTTTTGTTGAATTAATCAAATATGAATAAAATACTTACTACTTTTACTTAAATGTAGGTAGACACTGTGGAAGGAAACTATGGTGAACAAGGGAGCAACAAGTGGGCATTTTAGAGGATTGAAACTACGAGTGAAACTACAACATACACTGTGATCTGGACATAAAAGCTTGTCAGGGTTCTCCTTTGTAACAACTGTATCACTTGCAGTTTTTTTGTCAGATGGACATTGTGTGGGCTACTATTCAACATGTTAAGTCCATTTAAAATATCTTTACTCCATAAATGACGAACAAGTCCCTGATTATTCAGAGATTTCTTCCCCTTTTCTTTGAGTTTCCTACCCCAAAACTACTTTTGCTGCACCCCAGTATTGGACCCCTGTCATCATTTTGGAAACGTAATGTTCTTCAATAACACTTCCATCTGAGTTTTGACAGATTTCTCCAAGGCCCCTTTTATTACCTTACTTGGCAGTATATCATGAAATACATGAAACCATCCTTTCTTTTATAGGTTTAGAAGAATATGAGTGTTAACACCATGTGTCCCAAACTTTAACTTGCATTTCCCAGTACTGTATCCTTAGGGAGGCGACCCAAAAATATTAATCTATTTCTCATTTACTCTAAAATGCCCAACTGTTTCTCCCTTGTTCCCCATTGTCTTGTTTTCTTCTACTACATTTAAGTACCAATAGGAACTGGTAAGTATTTTATTGGTACTTGATTCATACTCTGAAGTTACACTGTTACTAGACTAAATAAATAAATTCATATTTTGGTTATATTTGGTCTATGTACATTTCAATAACCTTTTAGTTTCATAAGTGATGCATGCCTGTGGTTTCTGTCCACAGGGGAGTCTCCAACCACACCATGCCAGGCTGCCGATTTCTCCCGCTGGGACAAGCTTTTCATCGCTCTGGAGGACTCCCACATGAAGCAGAACATGCTGCTGGAGTCTCTGCAGCAGTGTTGTGGAGGAATGGTCTCTCTCAGGACCCAGGTGGAGAAGCTGGTCAGGGGGCCATGCCAGCAGTGTGTACCCAGCATGGAGTCAGCGTGCAGGGCACAAGCAGAGCAGGCAAGTCTCAGGCTGCAGCGAGGTTTGGTGGAACTCAGAGAGGAGGAAGCAGAGAGGGAGAGGAGGTTAAACACTACCTTGCAGATGCTCCTGCACAGTACTCACAAGGAGAATGTCCGGCTGAACCGGCTAGAGGAAAGTAGCGGCCACAGAGTGGTGCCATCAGGACCAGCGGACGGCAGGATGCGACACCAACCAACGCCAAGACCTGGAGGTGTAGGGGCAGCTTTTACTTTGGGGATGAAGGAGCAGGAAGTGACTTCACCGCTGGACATGGCCACAATGGAAAGGGCCCTGGTTGCCATAGCAACAGAGCTGCAGAGGGTTCACCTGCAGCTGAGCAGAGTGATAGAGCAGGCAGGAACATTGAGGACGGACAACAGAGGAGACACATGAATTGCCCAAAGGGAAAGAATATTAAAAGATTGGCTGACATCACTCCAGTGATAATGATTTTGCACATATACTTATTTTTAAAGTGATTTTCTTTTTCCTTTTTAATGTGAGCTTGTTTATGTCTTGTAACAATGAATTGAAATGTATCATAAATGTTTTGGGTTTATTATAATGAATAAAAAATTAATTAAACAACCTAATCAGCATCGTGGAAAGGTTTCCTCCCTCCTCCCACACAGTAATCAACTCATTTTCAGAGCTGCAGACTTACTAATGCATGTCTACACTTTTCATTTGTCAGTGCATGCGCTTCACTGCCTCAGTGCTTGTGTGTAGTTGTGGTGATGTCTGCAATTACCTACAACCACAAGAGAGTGTGTCAGGGGTTTTTGGATTGTGTTTAATTCTGGGCAGGTCTCTCCTTCTCATTAGCTGCTTTAAGAGCCTGTATATTCTAAGAGACCATGACTTACAATGCTCTGGGTGTTTATGATTTATGAGACCCTGCCAGAGCTATTACACTGCTGGCCATCCCTCCTGCAGCCGTACACACACATACACACACACACACACACACACACACACACACACACACACACACACACACACACACTCATTGTTACAAACCACAAAGAGTCTCATGTTGACGAGAGGTACTTTCTGTGTATTCTAAAGTTTCTGTGTGATGGTGTTTGATCCCAGATCACTGCTTCATTCATTTATAAAGTATTTACACTTTTGTTTTGTGGTAATAGAAAGAGGTCTAATGAGAGAACAGGAAGATGAGGACAGGATGAAATCAGTGATGGAAGAAATATTCAGATTCTTTACTTTAATAGCTATACCTCAATGTAAAAACTCTACATAACATTATCAGTAAAAGAAATGTACCCAAGGTATCAAAAATAAAATTCCCAATATGCAACACCAACATCCCTGTCAATAACACACTATATATTATATTATTTGCAGAATTTTAGGGTTGTAGCTGATCAAGGGGGAGCTAACATCTGATGATTAATATATTTTTAAGTAGTTTATGACAAAACATCACACTTTATAAATTGGTTGTTTACTGCAAAATCTGCAGGGTAATTAGTAATTACAGCTGTTAAATAAACCTTGAGCTTGTACCTCAGTGGTGTGCATTCCACCACCGCGCAAAATATAGCAACAAAGAACATTTGAAACGTATGTGAGTTTAATTAGGCCAGCGCACTGACTTCACACAAGTGCTTTGACTAATGAAAGACTTACAACCATGGCATGAATGTATGCTTATGCTCACGGCTATGTATATGTGTGTATGTATGCGTGTGTGTGTGTGCATGCACCTTTCCTTATAAATCTGCAGCTGGGTGGAGAACTGCTGCCAAGATCTGAAGTTTTTTTGTTTTTTTCCCCAGCCTTCTTTCTTTAAATGTCACAACCAACACGATGCAGAGGGCCGTCGTGGAGTAACAAGGATAGTAGTATATACAAACTCCTCACTACACCTGTTTCACCATGATATCCACACTGGTACGCTCAATGCGGGGGCACTTGTTTTCATTAAAAAGGCTCCATCTGTGCAATGTGTGTGGGGATTTCAGTGAATGGAAGCTTTGTCATGTTTTCAATCATTTTTAATGGAGAGAAAAGGTGACAAAGGGGGAGAAAAGGGAAAGATGGAGGCTAATGAGGAGGAAAATAGAGGAGGATAGACCCAGGAAGGAGAGTGCCAGTGGTTACGTGCCTGACAGACCGTTATTAGACATAATGACTGACTGCTCCCCACACATAGCACAGTGTTTTTATCAGCCAGCTGTCCTGACACAGCACAATAAGCAGCCGCCATCAGATCAGCCTCGCCTTCTGCCCTGGCTTCCGTTCGTTCCGCTCCTTCCCTTTCATCTCGGTTTCGTCATCTGCCATCACTCTCCTTCCTCCCCTGCTTCTTATCTGTATGCCAATCCCATCATCTTCTCTCTCTCTAGCTCCATTTATCTTCCTCTGATTGTGTGTCTCGCTGCTCTCCCTTGCCTCACATCTCTTGTTTTTCCTCTGCAGCCAGCAGCCAAATAGATGGCATCAATCCTTGGCCGACCCTCAGCTGGCTGGTAAGAGTGACTGACATTATACTCCTGTAAAATGTCGCCAATATCCACACACACACACACTTAATAAGGCGAGATCTTGATTACAAGTGGCTTCAGGAATGCATTGTGGTCATCAGAGAGATTTTAATGTCACATCACATAGTCACCATAACAGACAACACAATATTGGCACTTTCCCAAAAGCAAAGAGGACAATACAAAATAGATAACGCTCCAATAAACATTCAGCAGTCTTTTATGTACACTGGAACCAATCTCATGGAGGAGGGAGTGAGCGGGAGAGAAAGTGGAGGTGAGAAGAGGTGTCTATTTGATGGGTGAGTCCAGAATCTCTTCATACTCTTCCCTTTGGCGCCGCCCGCCCCCTCGAGAGGGGAGCAGCTTCATCGCCACCAGCCAACCGACGCTCAGTATGACCATCACGCTCCCGACGACATCAGGCGCAGTGGGAACCAGCGGCAGCACGGCCAGATGCAGGAGCATGGCGATAGGTATCTCCAGGCTCTGAGAGGCGGACACCAGAGCCGGGTGGAGGCGTGTGAGGGCGTGCGTCATCCCCAGGAAGGCTGCTCCCGAGCAGGCGACCAGGCCCAGGACCAAGCCCCAAGCTGTGGTGCTCGTAGGCCAGGACCAGCCCTCCTGGAGCAGAGCCAAGGAGGCTGGGGCGAGCAGGCAGCCCGTCCAGCTTACTGTGAACAAAGCTGTTCCAACTCCCACCCTCTCCTTCAGGGAACGATACCCGACCAGCGCCAGGGCCATCCACAGTCCCGCAAGCGCCGAGAGAGACCAGCCGAAAGCACCCCTCCAGAACACAACCGGGTCTGTTGGTCGGTCTGAGTTGCTCTCATCCACTGTGGGAAGTAACAGAAGCCCCAAACCACACAGCCCTGCACCTATGGTGATCCCGTCAGCCAATCCCAGCCTCTCCTCCAGGAGCAGGAAGGCCAGGGTCGCTGACAGCGCTGTAGTCGCCAGGCGCCAGGTCGTCGTAGCGTTTCCGGGAGAGATGAAGGTTAGGGATGAGTAGGCGCAGCAGAGGGAAAGTGAGTAGGCGATGCCATAGCAGAGCAGACGTAGACGATGACCCTCTGGTCCAAAAGGGTTCTCCCCCCTGTGCAGTGGTACAGCCACAGAGAGGAGCTGGACGACGGATCGAACTAAGAGTAGAAAGAGGGGGCCGAGGCTGAAGCGTTCAGAAGCCAGGCGGGTCAGGACGATCAGACAGCCGTGAGCCAGCGCGGCACCCAGCAGCCCCACCCAGGTGAGCCGAGATGCAGACACAGACGCCTCCCCAAAACTGGCCAGCTGTTCCCCTACCCCTTTCCCAGAACCCTTTGCTGTCTTGGCTGCCCCCTCGCCTCCCTCTCCTCCTACAGCAGCCTGAGCTTTCGGGGCTGTATCCTTGTCTTTGTCTCTGGAACCAAACAGAGTCAGAGGCCACCTCCTGGTCTCCGTCAGCTGTTTCCTGTCTGACGTCTCCACGAGGAAGGAGCCAAAGTCCTCGAAAGACGGGGCGTCATCATAGCCGTCGTCCCCGGGCTGAGGGAAGTGCGTGTGCACTCCAGGTTGAGGGGAGTATGGGGCATGCGTGGCGTATTTGGCTGTGACGGTGTGAGGGTGGATCTTGACTCTCTTCTTTGAGCTGCCCAGGAGGTGAGTGGACTCCATTTTGAAACTTCAGAGAAGACAGACACCTGCGAGGAAACCAAAATGCACTTTTAGAGCCACATTCAATTTATATTTTACACCAACACACACACACACACACACACACAAACACAAATCCTCCCTCCCCGTGTGTGATATCTCATATATCTTTAATTTCCAAGATAATAATAGCAGTGACACATCTTCCCATGTGCCCCACGTGTTTGGCAGTGAATGTACGTGAGCTGTGCCCTTTTACTGTGTGATGAGAGTTGACATTAAGTCCATATCAGAAGGACCATAAAGAACCATAATAGCATATTAGCAATGCTAATTATCCCGCCTTTTAGTCTTCCAATATAACATGACCTTGATGGGGGGGGGCGGGCAAATCACTTCTGATTTTATCTTTTACATAAAAAACAGGTACAATATATGAATCCCATCTCCCATCTATGTACAAATCCTATGTCCCCAACATACCCATCTCAACCACCCCCCCACCCCACCCCTCCCCTCTTTCATCCCCATCTCTTTAACTCTTCTCCTCAAGGTGCTGCTCCACAGATGACTAACTTATAACTGACGTAGTAAAAGCTCTGCAGCAGAACAATACGGCCATGCAGGTTGCTACAGCGGCGCACTGCTGCATTTCTGGCTGTACAACACTCAGCAGTGCACTGGTTACCGTGGGAATGGGGGGGGGGGGGGGGGGGGGGTACTTTCACATGACATAATGTTTATCCACACAAAAGTATGGGGTTCAATAAACAATGTTTAAACAGGATTAAATAAATAAAACTGACTTTTTGCTAAGATGTATTCATTTATGAATGAAGAATTTTCCAAGTTTATTATTGCTATAGCTCTTCAATCCGTCTCAGCCAGCCCATTTTAAAAAAGGGATTTGTGAGATGGATTATATACAATATAAAATATACAAATAGACTAAATAAAGTACGAAAGCAGGGATCTACAGCGATACTATGTCCCAATGATGCTTACATGCAGATTTTGAAATGAAATGAAATTTGAAATGCAAATATCATAAATTGCAGCTCCATGCGATTTTTTTGCACCTTCTGCAATTTGGATATTGCACTTGGCCGTATAGCGATTATATTTCAATTCCTACAAGATTTTCACATGTTCCAGCACATGTGCGTATATGGACTTTGTTTTGATTAGTGAAACCTATCAAAATGAGCGAGAGGAAAATGAACACATACGTGAAACTGGCCGCTGAGTAGAAATGTACAAAAAATACAAAAAAAATTAAAATTAAAAAATAACATCACAGACACAAGTATGGGGTGATATGGATCAAATCTTCAATCATGGTAATAGTAATAAGTAATAACTAAATAGGAATGTCTGTTTTTATCATGGCACACATACTGCCATAAAGCAGTCCTGCACATTGATCACCAACAATGACCTAATATACCCAGAGATGTAACTATCACTGTATAAACAGTATGGCAAGAAATCAGTTGAACAAAGCTGAATAAATCGTTCTATTTCTTGGTAATATCATCATATCACCAAACCCTCACAACCATCACACATGTATGACAGATGTGCGTCTGCTCAGGTTGTAAGGACATCATTGCAGTTTTCTTGTATTTGACTGATCAGGTGAACGATGTGACTGCAGCAGACTCTGTGGCTGAGGCTTTGAGGCCTTTGCTCTCTCCGGAGATACGAAATATTCCCACTTTTGAGCCTGAACTGCCCCGTTACAAATTACAACAGTTAAGGAGTGTGAGTGCTGTTTGCCGTGTGCTTCTCCGTGGTTAATGGCAGGCGCTCATTAATTATTAAATATAAAATAGGTTGCAATTACCTTTGCTTTTAAAATATGGATTTCTGAGGAAATTCTACTGAAGGTGAATTATTCTTTCAACCACTGAGCCTCAGTTCCTCCAAATACGTCCTGTACTGCACTGAATTCAGTCACAAACTGTAGGTTCATGATTTCACAACTTCACAGCTCCCTGAATGAAGTTGTTAAAACATAGCCACTGGCGTGAGGTTACACGCTAATGACATTTGAGAGGATCTCGTCATGTTCTCCCAGCAAAGGTTGCGTGAAATCTGATCAGCTGCTTCTTGAAAACACAAAGGGCAAAAAAAAAAAAAAAAAAAAAAAAAAATCATCTCATCGGATCATGATGTTCCTGTCTGACTCTTCTCTTCTCAGTCTGTTAAATTCACTGTTGTGGATGATGCATCCTGCCCCTGCAATGCTGCTGCCGCTGCTGCTTCTCCTCTCCAAAGCTTGTTTCACACCTTACACAACCCAAAAGTGAGCCGCCACAACCGAGCACACCAGACCTTCACAGTGTGAGGACGGCAGGAGATAAATCTCCAGAAGAGTGAGGATGCTCTCACTGTAAACTGTCCTCCTGGAGTATTTACTTGCATCCTCTACGATATTATATTTCCATGACTTTAAAAGCAATAACATCTTTCATATTGCCTATTAACATGCCAGTCACTTTATGAATGGTACTCTTACTGTTAATAATTGAACAGTCCATGGAGGCATTATAGAGCTGTCAGTGCTTATATATTTAAACTAAGATTGATCAGAGCTAATGTACTGCATAATATGTTATTATAGAGGTGAAAATGTGTGTGTTTGTCTTGCTTCAGGGTTGTTGCATGTTATTATGTAAATGCATGTGTATGCTGTGTTTCAGTGAGTGGGTGTATGTGTCTGTGTGTGGAGGGAGATGTTATTCTCAAGGTTATCTAGGTTCCTCCGTTATGCGCCCCTGTGACGCCAGCGGGTTGAAAACACACACTCACACACGCACATGCACATGTGCGCGCGCACACACATGGAGAAACACAGAAAGGTTTAGCTGCACGTGTTGAACCGCATTTAGATTCAATTCAATAGTCGTTTTTATATCATTGGACATCACATCCCTGCTTCTTCCGTCTCCAAGGTTGACGGTTCGATCGCCAGCCCCCTGACAGACTGAGAGGTTGCGTTAGCATCTATCAAAAGGCTTGTGTGCAAGTATGATGTTGTACCCTACAATGACAGCCCGACCCGTGACCCATGACGAATTCTTGAATGGGGAGAAGCGCGCACTCGCTCACACTCCTGCGCCCTCGGACTGGCACACGTACGGCAGCTGGATCAATGAGACCACAGACTGGTTTCCCAATTAGTGACCTGCTGTAATTTGGTGTTTTAGCATATTTCGGTCAAATCAATAATCCGCCAGTTGTGTTGTTCATATCCTAAAGTCATAAACTCACCTGCTTGCCCGCAGACCAGCGGATGATCCCACCGGGTTGAACGTCACTCTCGCTCAGCCTCAGTCATTTACAGAGCATCTCCAACGCTCCATCACCTCATCTTGGCCATACGCTCTCCTGCTTCTTTTTAAACCTCTCCTCCTTTTTCTTTTTCCCCCCTCTTTCTCCTGCGGCAGGCAGTCGGGAGTGTTCCTCAAGGGCACCGCGGCACGCCTCGCGCCTCAGCCCGGCCAGACCCGACACCTGCGGTCACCTCACTCCCCCACTCTGCTGGAGGTTTTTTATTTTATTTATGGCGACCGTCTGCCCGCCTGTCACACACTGAGCACTGATACAGATGCTCCTCCAGAGCTTGGCCAAAGAGAGGGAGAGACGGAGAGAGAGGGAGAGAAGTCATCATGACGTCTGAGCATGCGTGGCAACCAGTGAACACCAGCACTTATCAGTGTATGTTATCTTATGTCATTCCACTCTCTCTCTCTCTCTCTCTCTCTCTCTCTCTCTCTCTCCCTCCCTCTCTCTCTCTCTCTTTCTCTCTCTCTCTCTCTCTCTCTCTCTCTCTCCCTGTGTGCGTGCGTGCACAGTAGCTCTGTCTGTGATGAGCGAAGATTGGGAGATCAAGACATCAATAGACTTTCTTGAGACCTTTTTAGAATGTGTTTTCTTTCACTATAACCAATTATTTTTTTACCATTTAAACATTTTACTTTGACAAATACTAATAATCATGTAGAGTTGCACTCTACTAGCACCTATGGGTGCTATAGAAAAACAATTAAAGCATGTGATTGATGACAATAGTGTATACAATATATATTATTGTAGTAGTGGTTATTAACCAGCTCATGCCCTTGTGTTGATGTTGCAGTAAAATGTTCAACACCTGTGGTTTTCCGTCACATAACAACCAGCTTCATCTATCTCCCAGCAACAGGCAAGAACTGGATCTGACACTGCACCACTGGTGCCTTGTGGTCATAAACCACCAGGTCTCCCTCGCTCTAAACGCGTCTCTCTGAGTGTTTTTCTGTTTCTACTTTGAGTGCGCGGCTTCAAAATTCACTGTAACTTATAAAGACTGAACTCACAACCTCAAAACTTTCAGGCTGACTTTAAACAGTGTGAACTATTTGACCAGAAAAACGTGAGCTTCATTTCTTACAACTTCGGATTCTTCCCTCTGGACATTGGACTTCACAGTTTAGAAAGCATCACGATGATCGAACCCTTGACCTCAAAACTTCTAAATAGTCCTCTGACTCCACAAGCCTCATCAAAAAGAAAGCTCAGAACTTCCTCTGGCACGCCGAGCTACTTACTTAAGGACTATTGCTCTTTTTCTTTCAGCTCTCCTCTCTGGCTTTCGGGTGCTGTCCAAAGGAAAAGTTGGCTGCACCTTTGGCAGGTCATGGTGGTGAGGCACTGGAGTGAAAGGACCATTAAGAAGTTTTGTGGTTTCGTGTTAGTATCTCAGGCAACTTATTGTATTTTGAAGTGCTACACCCAGAGGAAAGACTCAAAGGCTATAAGAAGTGTGGCTGGTCAAGTGGATCAGGGAATTAGAGGATGGTTTGGAAGCTTCAGGGTTTGGCCCCCTTCTGATCTCCACAGAAATAGAAACAAGGGGAAATGCAATGGAAAACGGTCGATGGCTAGCGTTTTACTTCAACACCAAAGTGTTTGTATCATATAAACAAAGAAAACTAACAAATATACGCCCTGCACTGCATGCTGGTAGCGGTAAGAATGGTGAGAAGAGATTTCATGAAGGCAGGTTTCTCTCTTTGCTCTTTTCTTCCACTGTTTGACTCACAGACTCTGCACAACCTCACACGCTTTCATCTTCCTGCACCCCGACAGTGATTGCTTTGACATTTCGCTGCCATAACACTTGCGTGCTCTGCTCCATTTCAAGCTGTATTAACCTTTTGCTAAATGCAGCTGGGTTCACCGTCGTTACAGGTTGGGCCACCGTACTGTTCAATAAGACGCCTCCGGCTGCTGTTACAATGTTAGCTCAGGAGACTGACTCCTCTGCTGGGAGATGCGCGGCGGTCAGTATCAAGATCAAATACATTATGTAGTGGGAGCATGTGATGAAGAGTAGAAGACTTCTCTCCTTGTTCACCAATTGCCACAGATATTAGGATTATATAAATACTATAGTCCGTATCATATTAAACTGGGACATTTTATGCTTGCAAATACTTTACAAGCCTTTTTCACAGCAGACATTCGGACTAGTGGACCACAGCTGTTACTAATAACGTTAATAATGACAATGTTCTCTTTTAGTGTCCCATGAAGTCATGACAGCGTGACACAGAGTCAGCATGCGTAATACCAGTACCATCATTCATTTAAGTATTTACACCTGTGCTACTGTGACATGTCAAAATACCTTCTGTGAAATAGGTCTACGGAAAATCTGTGCCATAGATTATATAGCACTGATGTTTTTATCAGGAATCTCGGGGGGTGGTGATGGTGGGGTGGGGAGAGGGGAGTGGGGGGTTCTGGCTATTCTCATTAGTTAAGTCATGATCTGATGCCTGCTCAGCAGACAACTGAGCTTACAGAGACTTTGCTGTTTTCTTTTTCCATCCTTGCATTGTTTTGTTTCATGCTACAGTGGTCAGATATCATGTAAAATGAGCCATGAAGAGAGCAAAGAATATCTGAGAGGAACATTTTATTATGAGTGATGGGCTAAAATGAAAACTTTCAGGACTCGTTGATCTAAAATGAGATAGTACACGGCAACTTGATCATCTCATTTGTTTCAGAAACACATGTACTTGTTGTTGCATCTGCATTATTTTCAATGTTTCTCTCCTTTAAGGTGACACAGCAACTTAAATCTTTAAGTGAGATATATAATATAAGCAAAGGGATATAATTTGTAGATTTTAAAGATCCAGCAAAATGATTTAATTCAGTCAGGAAATATATTCACAATGGATTTTTCATACCAGGACTGTTTTTGATGGCTTCATGGCACAAGCTCGTGAGACAGTGCGAGAGTATAAATCTTCCCCATGCAAAGCACCAATATCCAGTATTTAGACATCTGATGGTAATTCATTCAGATTTCCTTCAATGACATAACAAAATGTCAGCTGTGAAAAAGACCTATTAACAATGGAAGCTCTAAACCAATTACAACATTTATTAAAATCTTATCGCATGTAGACTGTATTTCTATAATAGCTTCATTATGTTCATGACCTGAGTTTCTAAAGAGGCGTTTTCCACAGAGACATAGTCTATTGTGTTACTTTCTACCAGTTATAATGGATTTTATTTTTTTATAGGTCACTGTCAGGCGGTAAAATGGAGAGTGTGTCAGCAAACATTTGCCTCATTACACATTCAGCAGACACTGAGCAACATTAGCATGAGTGTGGATTCATGTTTCTAACAAATAGAAGACCAATATTCACTCTCCCTCGCTGGGCCTTCGGTTTTTATCAGACTCTTTTCCACCTGTAAAGGATGAAACCAAAACACTAAAGTTGTGGGACACTACACCAAAAATAATCAGCTGATGCTAATAATGCTAAATGCTAAGGCAGAGGGGAACTGCATAGTTGGGTGTTAATTCTCCGTGGGTTTCTCATTACGAACGACCCCTTTCGCATTACACGCCATTTGATCATTGTTGATACAAAATGATTGATAAGTGCAGCTTTAAGTTGTTAAAGTACTTTAGCATGCTATTTGTGATTGGGAACTGTAAGTCTCATCACACTGCAACTGTTAAAGCTCTTATTTTCTCTTCAAAGAACAGGGTTTATTAACTCGATAAAAATCGGAGCTAATTTATAATGTTAATTAAATGAAGCCAACCGTTCAAAAGCCCTTTATCAGAGCAATACTTACTGGTGCAACAGTGCTGTAAAAACCTAGCATCTTATTGGAACATGCAGGGATGTGGCAGGGATTATGGATGTTTTTTTCTTGCAGACATTTTTCAGATACAACTCAAAAACCACCCAGCTTCATTTTCCTTTTTCTTTTTTCCAGAAGACAGAGTTTACTCTCAGGAGTCCTGTCCCCCTTAAAAATCACAAACAGCAGTATGAAAATCAGGGACGTCAGGCGCTAAACTTGTGCTGTTTATTTATCTAACACAAGCACGGGGATGTTTTCACCAAATTGCCCTCGAAATGCTGCGGAAATTGGCTGTTCAAATGAGTTCAACACACACACACAGCGCTGATAGAAAAAGTTAATTTCCCTGTGTACTGTTGTAATTGGCCTGTCCCTGGGGCTATTTTCACAGCGGCCATGCACCTCAAAAAGCTGCATGGTGGTCAAAAATTTAACAGAGCACATCTTTCTTTCTTTCTTTCTTTCTTTCTTTCTTTCTTTCTTTCTTTCTTTCTTTCTTTCTTTCCCTAGCTCATCCATGTATTTGCTTTAGGCTATTCCTCTGAGGATGAGGAGGAATATCTAGTGTTTCCATGGTTACGGTGAATAAGAGTACATCGGACTCAGCTATTTAGAGCACTGTTCAAATCCCCACCAACTACTCTGCAGCCAGGTTTTGGGAATAGGTTCATCATATTCGGGCTCGAAGGCGCAGGCGCCGGGGAGGAGGAGTTGGTGACTTGCTGTGATAAGAATATGCCAAAGGAAGCAGAGCTGAGCTGACAGCAGGGAGGAAGTGGTGGGGGGGTGGGGGGTGTAGTGGAGAGACGACAGAAGGGTGAAGAGTATGGGAAAGGCAGAGAGGCTTTTTGATGAATTCAAGCACATTTGAGGGTTATAATCAAGCTGCTCCCTCTACCTTCTACCACTCTTGCTCCATCTCTGGTCAAGATGAAATGAATTATAGAGTATGGTGAAGAACAGAGTGGCAGTTTGAGTGTGCTAAACTTGGATTTCTTTCACTATCTGCTGCAGCTTCATCTCTTCTTTCTTGCTTTTCTTGCTTCTCTTCCTCTGTCTCCCTCTCAAACACATATTTCCTCCTACCAATGACACATGTAGGATGTTATGTTTCTGCCAATTTCACACTTGTATGACACTGGAGGCCTCATGATTTGCAGTCTATCAGTTAGATATTACCATTCATAGAGAGTGAATTCACATTTTTTTTAACAGTTTAATTAACAGTTTGGTGATTTTTAGAATAAATAAATCAGGCAGCCTCCTCTGATTTAGGCTTCTGTTCAGCATCAATCAATATTAGGTTGGGCGTTTGGTGTTTATGAAGTATAAGCAGGATGTCATTATTCAAAGCTTGGGTCCTTGGATGTCTGAACACTTGTTCTCATTACAGCAGGAGCTGATGAGAGCAGAAATAGGCCGACCGCAGCCGCAGACGGGACACATTCATCACCGGGCCTCCTCCACGGTGGAGGGGATAAGCGAAGGAGTCAGACAAAGGAAACTGGAAAAAACACACCCCTGCTGAGATTAAGATGGGGGTAAAATTAAGATCTTCAACAGGAATTGGGAGCCTGGTGGTGTATGGCAAACACACACACACACTGCAGCAAAAAAAAAGAAAAAGAAAAAGAAAAAAAAAAACCTTGGCTGTGTCCACCACCGTCTGTGTGTGTGTTCCAGGGAGTGTGTATGTGAGATGTGTGCCTGGTTCACAAGTGAGGTTGTGATAGACTGTAATGGTTTTCTCCAGCTAATATGGCACTCTAACTCTCATACATTTTGCATTACCACAGTGGTAGAAAGGAAGACAGAGGGGAGGGAGTGGAGAGGAGGGGAGGGGAGAGGAGGGGAGGGGAGAGGAGGGAAGGGGAGAGGAGGGGAGGGGAGAGGAGGGGAGGGAAGGGGAGAAAAGGGGTGTCAGAGAGGGAAGCAAGTTAAATGGAAAAAAAAAAAAGCCTTGGGAGTGAAAACACTGCAAGCAAGGTCAAAGGAAATTAAAAATAGAACAGGCGTACCGGTGTAGAACAGCCATGTGAAGCCTCTCTGTTAGTCAACAGCCCCAGAGATGAGACAGAGCAAAGAATAAAAAACACTCCTTTATTGCATAACTCTCAATGACTGTGTTTCAGCCTGAGCAAAGAGAGAAGGTGTGAAATGAGTCCGTGCAGCCGTCATCAAAGCGCCACCGAAGCCCCCCGGGCCTGTGTTTTCCCACAGACTGAGATGTTTGTCAGTGCTTTTGACTATTGGAGTGTGACCTGTGATTACCTTGATACTGTAAGAGTGTTAGCTCTGCTGATGTCGTACTAGTCGGCCTCTGTTTCCATGGTTACAGCCCCGGGAAAAGTTTTTCTATCATGCTGGATGGTGTGATTGAGCCGTTATGTGTGTGCGCCCAAGTATGTCCGTGTTTGTGTATGTGTACCCCAGTTTCTCAAAACCCCAAACTGGAGCAATTTCAACGTCAACGTGGATCCAGACATTCCGATGCAGACGCCATGGAAGTCTGTTGGTTACGTAACTCAACACTGCACCATGCATACTTAAAAAGTAAGGTGTAGCCTCACTTAAATACTGGATAGATTTGAAACAGATTAGCCTGTGCAAGTGTCTGCCAAATGAGTTTAAGAGGATGAAGCTGTTACTGATGAGGATTTGAGCCCAGAGGAAAGATAAAAACAAAGCTTCAAAAAACCAGAGCAAAACATTGCAATATACTGCAACACCCTGCACACACACGGCTTTCTTTTGTCAGCTTGTCTGAGTGTGGCGGAGAAAAAAACTAAAAAAAACAAATGTACCAGACAAGAGGATAATCAGCCAGACAGTTTCTCACAAGTGGCAAAGTGCCCCTAGACTGTTTCAAGGCTGGATTGTGTAATAGTATAAATGTCAATGATGAGATAAGGCAGCATTTCCTACAGCAATGCAGGAGGCTAAAAGTTCTATCTATTGTTTATCTTTTATCTGTTCATAAATGTATGTTTATTAATACATCATAATTGTTGTCAGTATGTATATGAGAGAGCAGTCAAATCCTAAATTTAGCACGTACAGCAGGCCTGTATTAAAATTTAAACTTGCGAGAGGAGCCATGAAACATCACTGCACCATACATCAGCAGCAGGAGGGTTCAACTGAGGTACTGCTCGACTCAGGAGAAATATATTGTCACAAAAGTACATATATAGCTCTACATGTGTTGTAAATAAAATAATCCAAATCAACTTCACAGCATCAGTGGTTATCTGACATGCAGCAGCCCCCCCCCCCCCCCCCCC
>NW_019525213.1:398935-423833 GCF_002814215.2 Seriola lalandi dorsalis | reverse complement strand
TTGAGCTCTGGTGTAATTCACTTTATTTCTTTTTTGGGACAAAGACACAATGGCTGCCTCTGTTGTCTGTGAGCTGCTGTTCTGACCCACTTCTCACATCTTTGGTTGGTGCAGGTACTCTAGCTGAGCATACTCTACCTTTTTATTGTACACATTGTTATTTGATCTGGAGACGGATTTTTTCTCATGGTGCATCTACCATGATTACCGATTTCAGTATTTAGTTGAAAACTTATTTAATGACTCACGTTACAAATTGAAAATGCATTGAGATGGCACAGGCTACTGATAAGCAGATCTTCCGCCATGTTGGCAAGCCTCTGACCTGCTGAATTGAACTGGAAGAAAACACTGAATTCCTGCTTCTTCTTCTTTTCTTTTTTTTTTTTTTCCAGTGTTGCTGTTCTGCAGCTGGTTCCTGACCTCTCTGTAAAAGAAGGAGCACCAGAAAAGGTGGTTTCCTTCATGTGGATCAACTGAGAATCTTGAGACAACAGAGATGTGAATTATTCCTCATGTCTGGATCCCCAGAGCCGCCGTGGAGATGTGGATGGAGGCTGTGAATCACTAAGACCTCCCCTGAAGTACACTTCAGTGAGACACCATGAGGATTCTCATGAGGGAATGTGTCTTTTTTTTGTGTGTGAATATACGTGTCTGTGGAGATGAGTGTGTGTACACAGCAAAAACAGAAACAGAACAGGTTATTAAGTGTGGAATTACACAAAAAATTATGATGATTTCTGAATGTCACATGCATATGGTTATCGGGAAAAAATAAAAGTTAAACATTTGACTTTTTCCTCTCATTTTAAGTGTCGAAACATATAATTCCAGTTTCACAAAATGATCCTCCGAGGATTATTTCAAAAGAATTATGAAAGTGGGTGACTATATTATTGTTTTGATACACATGGCACCTGCCTCATTACACCAAACATTAGAGGGTAATAACATTTGAATATTTGTTTGCGTATGTCTGTGTTTGTGTGTGTGTGTGTGTGTGTGTGTGTGTGTGTGTGTGTGTGTGTGTGTGTGTGTTTTGTGAAATAAGCTTGAGGGGAGGATCTGGCCGCAGCTTTTATGGGCAAGACGTGCTGTTGCTATGGCAAACAACAATGCGTTCGTCAAATAAAACACCACGGTACCTCGGTACATTTGCATGTGAGTGTGTGTGTGTGTGTGTATGTGTGTGTGTGTCATCGCTGCCTTATCTATTACAAAGATGCAGAGGAAGAAGATGCACACAAGAGAATTTTTGTCAGCCTTTCTTTTTGTTTTATGCACTCTCTCGCTCTCTCTTTCTCTCTCTCTCTCTCTCTCTCTCTCTCTCAAACACACCTAATTCAGGTATCTGATATCCATTTAATGACCCCTTTGTAGGACTAATATAATTAACTGAAGCCATTGCTCTCCCAATCTATCTATCTCTCTCGCTCTCTTTTTGGCATGACCAGGCCATGGTGAGCAAGAGTGAGTAATGTGAGTACATCCAGGCTCTGTAATTGGGTTTATGCGTGTCCAATTCCAGCCCAAGGACCTCATGGAGACAAACAGAATAGGGGCTTGGCCATGTGTGCACACACGCACATGCACACGCACACGCACACACACGCACACGCACACGCACACACACTTTTTTTCTTTCTCCACCTCAGGTAGAGAGGCACAAATGAAAAAGAGCGGCAGGGAGGTAGAGAAAGCATCAAGCAGGCCTGCAGGTCAAAGGTCATTAATGCACTGACATATACTTTGCAAGCTGAGTGCTTTTATTATTTTGCTCAGTCACATGTTGACTCACATGTTGTCACATTTCTCCAAAATCCTAAATACACTAATATCTCTATGCAGTCATGTGCTTCCAAACATTCACTGGTTTAATTAAGTACATTTAATTAAATTAGGGGGGTTTGGGATCTTTGAATGGACAAAACGAGACATTTGAAGATGTGTTTTTTACAAATAAATGTTTAAGTGACAAAATAATCTAGAGATTAATTGATGATGAAAAATTATTGTTAGTTGCAGCCCTATAGTTTATATTCAGTTGCCTTTTTATTAGGTATACCTACACATATTAAGTTATATTGACATGTGTTTCTAAGATTTTGTCCAGCCCATTTATATCACTGAGAGTAGGCTAAATAACAGCAACACCTCTCTGTATTGTACAATACAAATCAACAGCACCACAAACTATATCCTTCAAAACGACCATAAAGTTGAATCACGTCTGAATCACCGTTTTTAAAACAGTTTGAACAAAAACTGAACATTATAACTTTCATGAAAGGAGAATTTATTGCAGGACTGTTGTATTACACAGACTGGTAACTGGGTGTATGTATCATATTTATATATCTTGTAGTCTTCTGTGGTATTATAAAAGGATTTTTTAATGTATTTTGAGTCATAATGGTCGCATGAAATTTCACTGTCTTGTTGAAATATGTGACATATTCCAAAAGGCGTGTTTTCATGTGTTGTTTCTGAGTCCAGTGTTTTTAAAGTGCTACTTTTAATAGACAGTCCTGTCAAAATAAGAGGGGGGAGTCTCTCTGCTCCTGTGCGCGTCCCCGTGAGTGTTGTGTTGGCGGGGTGTTGCGGTCCCTCCCTTCCCATGCTCGACCCCCGAGGCGCGTGTCCGCCGCGGCCCGGTGTGTCCGCCAGGGGGCAGCTGTGTCTCGGTCTGAGGCTGCGCCGCTCCCGCTGCATCACAGAGAGGAAAATACCACCAGATGGCGGTTTAGGATTGCTGCTCTTCTCTCAAGGCGCGGTTCCGCTCGCACGGCCAATTTTCAATATTAAAATACGCACGATATTTAAACGAAAATCGATTTATTAATTCGGAAGGTGATAATCGATTCGGCGATGGTCGTTAAAGGTGAGTGTCTTGTGTTTTTGTCGTGTTTTGTGCGGTGGGAAGGGAGACGGAGCACAGATTAAAGATGGTGGACACAGACAGGGAAGACTGGTTGGTTGGGGGATGGGCGCTAGCGGCTAACGGAGGTGAATGTGCTTTCTCTCTCTTCCTCAGTTACATTATAGCCTAGCGGAGCTGTTAGCTTGCGAGCTAGCCCCCAAAATTTCGGCAAGACAACTTGCCAGAAGGGCAAGTGGTTGCCGCAGCGCCGGCCTGTTTTGCCAGCAATTTCCATCCGGCGCTGGAGTTTGGCTTGTCAACAAATAAAGAGCCATGCGGTGTGACGTGTTTTCTTGCTCTTTGCAAGACAGGATTCAGAGCATCACCTTCTCTCATTTGCACAGCCGTATTATGATTGTACAGTATTGCCCTCCTGCCGTGCGGTGCTTTCTTTGGTTTGGTTTGTCACCAGCTCAAATGCTACTTGCCACGTTGCTGTTGACTTTGTTGTCATCAACCTATGGCAGTTTTGTTTATTTGTACACTCAGAGATATACAGGGAGAGATATGAACGTGCTACTTTTCCTGTGTCAACATGAGCATCTCAGCTTCTTCTTGCCTTCAAGTTTTCAGAGTAGTGGTGACTTTTTACACGGCTAATAGACGTGTTGCTTTTTTTTTTTTATGAATGACAGCACGTGAATGAATTTTAAATATGTTTGCAGGACGGGCTCGTGCATGCTAAACAACATTATTATGGCGCTTCTTTCCCCTTTCCCGCCCCCTTCTGTGCGGGAAGCAGGCAACACTGAGCGGGGAAACATGAGTCACATTAGGGGGGATGGGCTCCACCAGCCAGCCCTACAGGTTTAAACAGGCTCTAGTCCTGCCTCCCCTCCCACACTGACCTATGTGTAGTTGGGGGGCAGTTGATAGTGGGTCAGAGTGCCTCCAGGCAGTATGCACGAATCTAAAATTGTTGCATAACTGCTTTGTTTACAGTCAGCCATGTGATTTCTCATCCAGGCTGTCTTGGATTGCTATCTGCAGCCCGCTTGCCTGCCAACTTGTCCTCCATCATCATTCAATGTTTCCACCCTACACTGCACAAATCACATTTCATATATCCTGCAGAACAAGTTAAGCAACACATGTTAGACATTGTGATAATTGCATTTGGAAATGAAATTGAAATGATGGCTCTTGTTTAGAGTTTTGCTCTGTAGAAGTGGTTTTGTTCCTGTTGTGCTGTTGACATATTTTTTGAATATATGGCTGATATAATTATTTTATGAAGCATCATACGTTCAAATCCTCTGCCAAATCTGGGTGTGTTTTAAATAAGTAAACATCTCCATGAGCATATTTTGAGTGCAAGTGTGAAATGTAGCTTGTTCATATATGCATGGGAAGAAACAGTTGCATAGCAGAACTCTTTTGCATTACGTTTAGTTTTCATGCAGCGGGACCTTGTGTCTTTTTATGATGTTACTTTTCTTTTTCTTTTTTTTTATTGTTCTCCACAAACCAACCATGTAGAAACACCTCATCTGAATGAGGTTGCTCAAGTTGCTCCAGTTCATATATAGAGGTGGAATGAAAGAAATTCTATTTGTCATTTTCTATCACAATATCAATGCATATGGTGACAAGATTTTCTGGCAAACCAATCATGCAATTTTTGTTAGTGATATTGATAAAATAACCAGACATGAATCTAATCCAAGAATTAGGCAAACAAATTGCAAACTGCTAAATTGAATACTTCGAGACATTGATGCAAAAATCATTATAACATTTCAATATTGCTATTAGCAGCCCTGCTCATTGATTTTCAGCATTGCCCACAATGACCAACAAAAGGTTAGTGACCTCAGTATATGGCAAAATCTGTGACGGTTGACAAATTTATATAGTCTCATATTATAAATGATTAAATTTCCTACCCCTATCATTATATCTATTAAGTTTAGCTTATTTTTTATACTTGTATTCCACTGCCTTATGGAAATGATCCAATAAGGCTTCAGTCCATTTTTCTAAAAACATATTTAACTTCCTGCTATCATCAGTCAAGTAAAGTGCAGTAGGGCAACCATTAGGTATGATTATTTCTATTGGTCCTCTTTTACTTGCATTTAGTCTGTTGTACAGTATTGATAATGGTGAGCTAGTTGTCTTCATATATTGAATTCATTTAAACAAAATGTTCGAGATCTTTCGTAACCCAAAATATCTTTTTGTATGTTATGTCTTATCAAAATTTTAATTGAAACGTGTGGAGTTATTGAAAAAAATCTATTGGGATGGTGCAACCATGTATGTCTGTATAAACTGGAAAATCAACATTGCTGATCGGACATTAGATTTGCAGGTCTGTTTGGAAATTTGAGAGTATACCTTTCATTGTTGACCAATTTATTTCGACAGTTATTTGAAATCCTCTCTGACCCCCCGAAACATGCATATGTACACACTATGACCTTTGCCCCTCTTCCATATGAAGAGTCACAGCAGGCCTCGTGTTTTGATGCCAGAGTGCATAGTAGTCAGATTGCACTGCAGAGGCTGTTTACTTTTCAAATAAGGGAACCATAAAGACTATTGTCCATTGCTATAGTACTTGGATGCTCTAAAACACATAATTATAATTGTCATACAAGTATCCACCAAACATAAGCACACAGTTTATTTTGGTCTCAAACAGTTGGTTTAGATAATCAACATTAATATGAATCTGTATACAGTTGGACTGATGCCAAACAAATGTTCTGTGTTGTGGTTTGTGTTGAAGAAATCCTATCCTTGAAGAAGAAAGACACAGACTAAATATCCACATAGTTTTTATCTGTTTGTTGATGCTTCTGTACAGTGATGAATATTCAGTTAAACACCAGCTTGTCTTTGTCTTGGGAATCAAACAGTTTAAAGCTGACACTCGGTGGCATTTCTCGCATAACTTTCTAAAGCTGACTGATGTGAAGAACATGCAACTGTTTTAAACCTTTAGATAACACTGAGGGTTAACAGGAATAATCTCTCCTCCTTCCTGTGTCCCTTGAATGGCTTGGCTCTTTGCCTTTGCTCTCCTATGGTAAGGCTATAAACGAATGAGAATCACATAACGGTGCTCATCAGTAGTATCCACACATAATGTAGATTGTTGTAATTTTAAGGTATCAATGGGTAGCAATGAATGTGTAATGTTTGTTTGTTTTGAGTACCTTTGGTATCAGACAGCTTCTGTCAAGAAATCAAATGGCTTGTCCATATTTTGCAAAGCAAATTTACTTAATACATAATTGGGTTCTAATGATGGCAAGTTACTGTATTTATCATAATTATTTTAAACATCAAGGTATGAATTATATTGGAAAGAGTCGACTCGATTCTGTGTTATGAATTGTGCCATTTGATAGCTTCTAAGCCAGAGGCTCTTAGTTACTCAAGTGCAGTGTGTGCTTTTTGTTAGAGCCATATGCTTATAATGACACAGCTCAGGAGATTATGTAATGGGGTTGACATTTGTCAGAGCCTATTACATGGTGACCTTGATTCAAGATGTTGGCTATAGAAAGAATATTTCCTGTTTCTATTGTTGTCCAGCCTTTGGCGGTTTTTGGCATAGTCAGAGGAATGTCAATGAAAAAATGTATATTACTGTCATCTGCCCTCATTAGTCTGTTTATATCGGTATGTTAATAGTAACACTTCTTTAACCATCGAAACTCACTGAAGAGAAGCACCGTGATTAGAGATAATTACATTCAGTATAAGATCAATCCAAATTCCAGTTTTCTCCATAATTGGCTTTATGAATGTAATAAAACCAGGAAGATATACAATATATAATTGCATTTGGTCCAATATTCTGAATGCATTTAACATACCAGCAATCTCAGAGGTATCCCCTTAATTCATTATTAATCCATATACATGCATAAACTTAGACAAGCATGCATTTTACACCTTGTTTTCTAAGTGATGTGTGCGCTACAGTAGTGGGGTTTTTTTTTTAAAGGAAAGTGCTCTAGCCTCCTCGTGTCTTTATGCAAACAATCCTACATAACACTTTCAGAAACAGTTTTGTCACCCCTGGCTGCTTTAAAGCTTTCATCGCGATGTGGTTTCCTGTTGTGTAATTAGCTGCATTGCTGTTGTCAGACCTGCTCAGTGTCACTCTTCTGGGCAGGGCAACTTAGGTCAAGTCAGGAATAAGACTGCTGTAACACCAAGTTGAATTTGTTTACTTAACTGTTGGCTCATGCTGGAGTAGCTCTGAACATTTTGTGAGCCTGTGAATCAGTGGAGTTATGTGATACTTGAGACTAAGCAGAGAAAATGAATAGGATAAAAAAATATATTTTAGAAGCATGATAAGCACAGATATAACTGAAAATGTCAGTTTGACCTGAATCATCATGTTGCACAGTTTCGCACTGGTTTGGTTTGACTTGTATCAGCATATATATCCCTTAAATAGCAGGACTGTGGAGTCTCTGGTTGCTGTGGTTGGACCAGGGTTATACAAAACACCTCTCACAGTTTCATAGTGTTACTGCTTGAGGATAATGTGCAGACATCAGTTCTGACCTTTTCTAAAGCTGTTACATTTACACAGAAAACTCTGGCACCATTAAATGAAGTATTGATTATTCAGATATGTAATATATATTAACAGTAAGAACTGGAATTTTGGGGTTTGATATAAGATAATATAGTTTCTTAAAACTAATATACAATAACATAATGGTTCCACTGTAATGAATCAAAGAGCCGTACAGAAAACGGAGCCCATACACTAGGAGTCAGAAACATCTGATGCAACATGCACTAGTTATTCTCAGTTATCAGCTCAGTTACAAGGTGGCAGCAGATAAAAGAACCAAAAAGCCTTTGGTAATTGTAGTTTTTCTGCATTTAAGTAAGATGACAAAGCTTTATTTAACTCAACCTGGGCAACAAGGTTACACAGCATTGCCAAGTTTTCCCCTGTAGACATTTATACACAGATCAGTGAGGAATACTTTGATTTCCTCCTAAACCTCAGGGTACGGGACTGTATAGCTGTGGCCAGGTATTAATCTTTTACCGCATGGCTAGAACTGCTTGTGGTGTAAAAATGCAAAATGTTGCTAAGCCAAGTATGTTGGAAATTGGAAAGGCAAATTGTAAGTTGTCGGATTACATAGTAATGCAATGTTGACATAATGATAGGTGAGATAACGTGATGACAACCAGCTCTATTTCCAGCACCATAAGGGAGGCTTAATCTGTATTCAGAGGGTATGTGATAAAGTAATGCTATTCAGCTGTCAGGTTGAGCAGTAATGAGACTAGGTGCGTCATGTCAAGTGTGTGTGCGTGTGTGTGTGTGCGTGCGTGCGTGCGTGTGTGTGTGTGTGTGTGTGTGTGCGTGCGTGTGTGTGTGTTTTGGAGGTGTGTGAATTCTCCCTGGCATTCCTACAAGTCTCAGTGGTTGCTAGGCTGAGCAAGCTGCTTTTACCTGCAGCTGACGCACAAGTGTGTTTGCTGATGCAGCCAGGCTATTGACCTGCAGTCGCTATTACTAGTTTTGGGAAGAGTCAAGTGTGTGAAAACAATACCAAGCTTTACTTTTTAACCTGGTGACACTTTATTTTTATTTTTCTGCTCCCATACCTCAATAACAAATAACTTTGTCTCATCTCGGATCTGAGGAGGAGCATACTTGAACATTCAGTGCAGTTACAAGTTTCAGTATCTTTGACTTGGTTCCTGGTATAAATTCCCTACAGTATTCAGTTGTTGTTTTTAATAGATCTGATTTAACTCCTCTGGTCTTGAAAGGCTATGTAGTTAAGACTGTTAGTTGAATGTATTGCGATTTTTCTGAAGAAGCTTGGGCGCTCGAGTATTTACACTTGTCTAAACACACAGACCTTTATTTCACTGCCTTTCAAAAGGAAATACTGCAGCTTTGACACAACTAAATTTATTTGACAACTGAACTAACTAGTTTCATTGTAGATGAAGGTTTCATATTTGAAACATAAGCTCCTAAAATATGATGGATGGATTGATGGATCAAGTTAAAAGTAGCAGCAGTAGATGCATTATGTAGACCCACTGCACCCTAAACCTTGTGCTGACATTATAACACAAATAATTTCAAACACTCAAAAGGAAATTTTGTTACATTACACTTATATTTTGCTCTTAATATTTATTTTGCATAATCTTAGTAATAAAGTTTAGAAACTTTAAAAGTTATGTTTACATTTAATGTAGTATTTTTACATTCACCATCATTCTGAGTTTAACATAGTCTGTGATAATGCATCCATTTAAATCCATTTAAAACGCTGGTATTTTTTCATTTTGCAGTTCTGTTTGTATAAAGGAATGAAATCACTGCTATTATTGGCTCACTTGCATCATATTTGATGGAATTTATTACAGAATAAGTCACGTCATGTGTTAAGAATTATTGTGACTGGTGCAATTTGGCATCCTTTTAAAATTGTCTTGTTTCCCGCTTTGTTGTTGGACGTTCTGTTGTGTGTCATCTGCTTTCTGCTGTTTGGACAGTTACGAAATGCTTCTCCCACCTGTGTTGGAATTGCCTGCTCAGTTGATACTGACAGCTGTTCATTTTTACACCAGAGCTGTAACACAGAGCTTTGTAGACTGGAACACCTTATTAAAGACTGAGCCTCAGACAGATGGCTCAAAGAAAAGACTGCCACTAGCGCTTCACTCACACTTAATGCAGGGGGAGAGTTTAAGGTTGTATGAACAGTGGGCCTTTGTGCAAAATAGCAGATGCAGGTTACTGTACATTCACATTTTTGTAAGCTTGATATTTAGCTGACGACAGAGACATCCAGCATGAAAACATCTGGTAACATTTTTAACCCCCATTATGCAGGATTTACAAGATGAATGTCGAGGTGGTTAGACACTCTGATGGGAGATGTGATTTGTGAGATTTTGAGATGTTTATTAATGTATTTGCTAACAACTATAACTCTTCCTGTGAGGCATCCATAAGTGGATGCTGTTGTGTGAATAAAAAATTAATGACATTATTGTAAAACACAATTGCAATAACAGTATATGTGTTTATAGGAAACGGTATAACTGCAGATAAATACTGTACATTAATACATGCTTAAACTTGTCCTTACATATGGTTACACCTCGATTATAATTGTAAATAGATTAAAGTGTTGCTAAAAATGGATTACTACTTTACATTTCAAGTTGCATAAATGATCCTTTAAACTTTATATGTATAGCACCTTTCATATAGGTTTGTGCTATAAAGATGACTGACATGGTGACAATAAGGAAATTTGCGATGAATGCACACAAGGAGTAAAAATGGTGAGAATGAAATAATTAAATTAATAAAACATACAAAAACAGTAAAATAGAGAAAAACAAATAAATGAAATTAAAAAATAAATTGAACAAATAATGTCTATAAGACATTTTAATCACAAATTAGGCCAAAAACGTACCTTTTATGAGTTTATATGTAAAGATCTCAACACTTTCAGCTGCTCTCACATCTCTGGGCAGGCTGTTCTGATGGCTTGGAGCATAAAAACTAAAGGCAGCCTCACCAAATAGTGCACATTTGTCAGTTTCCTAATTCCTAGGTGGAAAGAATTTCTTTTGGGGCATTGGCCAACAGTATGGTGGTGAAGTGAAAGCCCTGCATTTGCATAAACATCGATCGAGAGATGTGAATTGTATCTGTCTCCCCTCCGTGAGTGCAGTCCATAGTTTAGAGAGGTTATGATGCATTATTAATATCTTTGTGGGGCATTAAAGTTTGCCTCCAGTTTCAAATGCAGAGATTGATATCCTGCTTGTAGAGTCTCCGAGGGTTGATGTTCAGGGGATAAGTAAATTCTCACCTCGGCTTGGGAGGGATTTGAATGGTTATTTGGATTTATGTAGGTTCAAGGCAGCTAGATCTAAATTTGGCACCAGACCAGCAAATCCTTTAGGTTTCATTTATACAGGCGAGGTTAACAGCTGTCTTCAAGCAGCAGCGAATACCACCTCCTTAGTATCAGCTGTGGCAGTGTGTGTGTCTCAGCAGTCAGTACTGTTTGTACACACTCTTACTTAATATTGATTCGCAGCCCTGCGCCAAGTAATTTCTTTGGATGTACAGAGTTGAAATGAAGTGCTTGCAAAAGTGCGCAACTTAAAGCAAAGTGAGCTGCTAGGCAGGGCTCCCCCACAAGTCTGGAAACTATAAATAGTTTGCCAAATCTTTATTGGTATTGGCAAAAAATATGAAATTATTTTATTTATTTATTCCTGGTTAGATAGTTTGATGCTGGGACTATGGCAAGACAACTTATCTAATGTTCATGTTTGCACTGATTTCCCATAGAGGTCTCCTGTAAGTGGTGATGTGACAGGCAGGAGTTACCGATGATACATTTGTTTTGGTTTGGTTTACTTCCTTGCAGAGGAATTAGTTTGACCCATCTGCTCTTTTGGCCTGTGTACAGGGGATTAATGGGTTTCCCTGCCCACACTGGCTAAATCCTGCAGATTATTTATCCATAAACCCCCCTTCCTTATTCCTACTTCTGCATATTATCTTAACAGCATTATTCACATATCAACCAAGCAGTCCAGCAGAGTATCAGGCAGACCCACTGCAAACTGCTTCCTCAAGCTGTTGACAGCTACAGTCAATGTAACTAGGAAACTAGCCTTGTTTGAAGACTGTCTACGGTAGCTGATGGACTCCAAGACAATTGCTGTTTGACTTATAGTGATTTTATTTAAAGACAAGAAGCCACCATGGACATTTTAGTAGCCACCATGGAAATATGGCGGATGTAGTCTTCTATCTAGTTTTGTGTACAGTGTGGTCCAAAAGTCTGAGACCACTTTCCCATCCGTCAGTTTAAAAATAATCTTGTGTGCTTCATCACACACTGGATTAGTTCAATTGTCCATGCAGTTCTGTGAAACTGAAATAATGTGAAATGGACCAAGTAAATTGAGTAAGAGTATATGACCAGTTCCTGCTTATTGTGCAATTTCAAAGTTGAAATATCACACAATATAATGTCAGCAGTTAAATCATCTTCATCATGACACCGTTGCTAATAGTAGTAGAAATGTTTATGTCCGACCAACAGTCAAAAATCCAAAGTTATTTGATTTAAAATAATACAGAAGACAAGCAGCAAATCTTCACGTTAAAAGCTGGAACCACACAATATTTGGCCTGATCAAACAACTGTAACTATCTTCACAAATCTTTGCCTGCGTTCTGTCCATCGGCTTATCTGTTTGTTGACTAATTGTTTGAGATCTATTGTGGACAATGTATTATGACAACATTCACATTACTAATCTACAGTCATGATTTACTTGTATCTGCCTTGCAGTAAACGTTATTCCCCCCCCCTCAGGCTTTTTAGATTGCATAGGCCGAGCAGTCTTTCACACTTGGCTCGCTGCTCTTAGCCCAGCCAGGCCTGGCAACCACCACAAACTGCCAAAGATCCTATGGGGGAAGCTGTTTAACGATGAGAAGTGATAATACCCCAACTCTAGAGTGGTGCTATGTCGTATGACATGTTCAAGTGTCTTGTTTTGTCCAACCAATAATCCAAAACCCAAAAGATACGGATAGAGATTTAATTTACCAACACATAAAACTAATAAAAGCAGCAAATTGTCGAATGAGAGAAGTGGGAACGAGAGAATCTTTGGCATTTTTTCTTAAAAGATTAATTGGTGATTAAAATAGTTGCTGGCTTGACTAATCGATTAATTGACTTCGATGCAACTACTAGTGATCATTTCCATGATCAATTAATATTTTATATCTAATATTTCATGTAATCAGACGAAATGGAGAAAACAATTGTGTAAAGTTGCAGCCAGTACATGTTGACTATTTATATAGTATTTAATGACATAAATTACATAACAGTTATCAAAATGTCATCAATTATATGTTTCTGAATTCATCACAGCACCACTCTGAAGTAATGATCTCTTTGTTGTGTGTTGTCAAAACACTTAAACTGCCCCCAGTAGACATAGCTATTGTGCGTCCCTCAGCTGGATAAGTTCCTCTTAAACATTATTGAATGTGCCTCTGACTAAATTACACACTTCACACACTTAAATGTTCCTGCTTCTCTTTGTCTTGCCATTTGTGTCAGACACCTGTCTGAGATTTGCATACACTACCTGCTAGAAGCACTGTTGTGAATTAACCATCTGCTTCAGTCAAAGCTCACCAGCCTCTTCTTCTGATTCCCTGAGCCTCAGTCTTTATCTGGGCAGTCATTATTCCCCTCAGCTGCCTGTACTTTATGACTACACAGCAGCATTTTTTTTTTTTTTTTTTGCTTTGACATCTGCCTTCTCAGATTAGCAAGCCTCTCTCGCTCCAGTGAAATCTTTGACGTGCCACTAGATCATTAGGAAGTAATAATGGGTGTGAGGTCTAATAGCCTCCGCAAGGGGTGTGTGTCAGTCTGTGTGTGTTTCTATGGGTGTGTGTGCGTGTGTGTCATGCCCCGTCCACCACTATTCTCCCTCTTTCTGCCCCTCTATTAGAAGTGAATATGAGACAGACTGAAAATCTGGGCCAAGGTGAGAGAAGGAACCCAGACAGATGAGAGAAGAACAAATGAGTCTTTTTCCCCTCCACTCCCTTGCTCTTCTCCTGCTCTCTCCCCCCCCCTCTGTGTTCCTGTCACACTTTCTCCCTCTCTTCCTCCCCTCTTCCCCCTTTGCCCCCTCTTTTTTCCCCGTCTCCCCTCACTCTCGCGGCTCCATTTTGCGTTAGCTGCAGCCAAGCAGGCAGCCATTGCACAGAGAGGGGGAGAAAAATTGTCTCCTCTCTGCCATATCCTTGTCTTGAAAGCCTTTTCTATAGCCTTGCCCTTTTTTTGGCTTATGATCTATTTATCCTTTATTCACAGAGGTAGTTCTCAGGAGATAGGGAAAAAATCTATTTTTCAGCAGAGATCTTATCAGTTTGTGGAGTTCACACAACATCCTTCCCCTCCCCTCCTCTTTGCCACCATCAGGCTTTGTGTGCTGCAGAGAATGAGCGTACAGTGGCAATAACAGATGGCTGTGCATGCATGTGTGTGTGTTTGTGTGTGTGTGTGCACAGGAACATGACTGTGTGTCTGACTCCGACTTTAGTGTGTCGGATGGGTAATCTCCCGTGTGACATAATCATAATCTGGTTAAACCAGACGACCACAGTTGGCCTGAAGGCTGCTCCACATTATGAGGCCAAGGCTCTTTGGTCTCAGTATGTATGGAAGCTGGCAGCATTATAAAGTGCAATTATTGTTTTGGTGGTTCAGCTCATAGCAGCGGCCCAGAGGGACCGATTGTGGTTCAAGCTCACAAGTCAGACTCTCGTTGGCCTTCATTGTGTGGAGTGATTTTAAAGGCACAAGAACTTGCTGATTCTTTTTCTTCTTTTTTGGTCATAGTTTAGAGTTTCATGATCTTGCTGCTGTATGTTGTGACTCTAAGTGTAACCTCCCATCAGCCCTACAGAGCTTTTTAACATCTCTCAGCTTATTGTTCTAGTTTTACTGCCTGCCAACTTTTTGGTTTTGGTTCACTGTTACCACTTCATAGTGACATTTTTGGCCTCAGCAGGCAGCTGTTTCAGTGAAAAAAATAAAAAAAAACCTACTGTACACTACCTGCTCAGGACCAAGCAGCAGACACACACAGCTAGAGACTAGCTGGTGAATATAGTGGAGCTTTTGGCAGCTAAAGAGTAAGGAATTTCCCTCAGGAGTTGGTGGAGGCCAAAAAAGAGCTGAAATGAGAGTGAATATTGGATTTACATTCTCTGGGTGAGCAGAACACAACTCCAAATGAATGCTAATACTGCCCCGTATCAGCTTGATGTGTAAATAAATGACTGTTTGCTAGAAGGTTAGGTTATCAACTTTAGTGATACAGTGGTGGTATATCACTGTTGTGTCTACGGGTAATGTCCGCTACCCACAAGTGGCCAAGAAATCAGTTTTTGCAGCTTAAAGTTGCTTGTTTTGTCCAACCAACTGTCCAAGACCCAAATATATTCATCTTGCTGTCATATAAGCCAAAAAAACATCAAATAATCACATTTGAATGGTTGGAAACAGTGGATTTATGGTATATTTGTTTATAAAAAATATCAGTTAGATGAATCAGTTATTAAAACTGTTGCCAATTAACTAAACTGTTGATCATCTAATCTATTAATCCACAAATAATTTCAGCTCAAGGTTAACAAATGCAAGGAATTTTTCACACCTTTGTCACTGGAAGAAAAGCACAGTTGGAACTCATATCATTAATGATGGCTCTGTTTTGTTCAAGTATAACAGTAAGTCATGAGTGTGACAATGAGCCTGTACGCACAATACCAGGAATTCAGGACCATGAATTTTATTATAGACACCTGTGATTGTCCTGATGTGTTGTGCTGAAACATCTTCAGTGAAAAAGGCCTATTGTACCCTCTTAGATTAGATCCATTATCCATTACATCCGCATTTTTCCCCTCTCCGTAGCTCGAACACTTAAAGATCAGTAATGACACATTTTCCACTCCAGGCTTCCCACGTCTGGTCATAAACATATTCAGTGTTACATATTTGCCATGGCTGAGAAGAGACAGCAGAGAAAGCAGTTGGGGCAGCAGGAGGATTTCAGTAGCAGAGAAGACTGTCTTCAGTGTGCAAACTCTCTCAGTCTACTGAGGTGCCCTTGAGCTAAACAGTGTTTTAATGTAGCTGATGTTGGGCTTGTGGGGATCAATAAAGTGCGCACAATAGAATTTAAAGCAATATGTATGATAAAACCATGGCTGACATAACACTATGTCTCTATGCCTGCGTTTTGAAATGAGCAGAAGCGAAGGACGTGTATTTCAAATCCTCTTTGTCTTGGGTTGTAAAGACAGTGACATCACTTTATTGCCATTTTCATTTGAGCTGGCAGGTACTAGACTGAATGCATTATCAGGACCAAGTCAGCGCTCTACCTGGTCGGCCTTTATTCAGTTTGCAAGAAAAAAAATGTCACAAAATGTAGTATATAAGAACATGGATCACCGGTAAGTTAATATATAAGATATGGTGCAGTTTAGGTTGACATGCATATGAATTAAAGGCATTGATTCATCCTTGTAATGAGTCACAAGGATGCCTTAGCTTCCACTTTCGAGTTGGTTATTGGTGCAGCTCATGCAGGTTACTGCCTGCATGATCTGTACATGCTGTTGTCATCTTCAGTTTCTCTTCCTCTTCTCACAGTTATGTCTGATGTTCCACAGTATCTCTACTTGTTTACTCTCTACTCTGTCTTGATGTTTCTTCCTGAACTGTGTCTCTGTGCTTTCATCTTGAATGCTTTGCGGCAACTAGAAGAACATTTCATCTGAAGCAGTTTTCCCAATTGTAGTTCATACACTGACACCAGAACAGTGTGCACACTTCAGTATGAGTTCAAGATATGGCATTGCAGATTACAAGATGCAGCAGAGCATGAGCAGAGAAAGAGGAAAAGAGGAAAGTGAGACAGGAATCACAGAAACTAAATTTTTTTTTTTTTTGTCCTTTGAACATTATTCTTACGTAACAAATTAAAAATAGTGGAAATAATTCAGAGCAGCACTCGCGCACATTACTTGTGACACATATTCTCAAAATTCTATTGGTCAGAGTAACACATTTGGTAAGGAGTTGCACATTTCCAGCATATTTGGTACGATTGGGACTTGCAAACACCAGCAGCTGATTTCCTTCCAGTCATTCTATCAGGTCTCTCCCAAATGCGCGCTCTGCCAATTTGGCTTGAGCCAGTTTTAATCCTCACTTAAAGCAGTCCTGTCTGTAAATGAACAGCATTTAAACTGTTGAATATATTCAAATTAAATTAAGGCTCTACTCTGGTTATAAAAATGGCTATGTGAGTGTAATGGTCTTAGCAGCTGAAAGCTCATTATCAGCGATATTCCACCATGAAAAAAGACACCAACTCAGCTCTTTCATTTTCCCACGCTTACTTTGTAGTGTGAAGACACTTCTTGCAACGGTACCACAGTTTCAGACCTGTACCCAATTATCAAACACCTTGAACTGTTGGAGAAGTTGTTGTTTTTTCTTCTTTTGAACTATAAAAGGTTTAAATACAGTATTATCTTCATCTGATAATTCACATAGCTTTTTGAATGGGTGAATAGAAGTATCCTATACTGACCTTTTTAGGTGATAAAAAGTGCAGTGAAAATGTACTGCATTTATCTGACTAATTTTCTCACTGTGTGTGTCTCTGTGGTATTCCTCTGTGAGTGTAGAAGCCTCTAAAGGCACATCTGAGAGATACTCACACTTTTACATTGGTATTTGTCCCTATTAATGATTTTTTCACCCCGTATTTTGCAGATCAGAACTGTGAAACACGCTGTCTGTTGCAATCAGATGCCAGCATGTAGAGTAAGAATCACCTTACCTGATGCAGCAGGACTCCTAGCTGAAGCATTTTCAGTAAAAATGTAGCTCGGTACGACAAGGCAGAAAGGTCCAGGATGACTGAAATATTTAAAGTTGACATGTTTTACTCATCATGGACCTCGTTGGCCCTGCAGCTCCAGAATGTTAAAACTGAGCAGCTCATTCAGAGTTGAACTATTGACTGGATGTTGGCCACTCGCCAGAGCGTTTTGTAGAACAGAAAAGTCCTCACATTTACCAGTTTTCCTCCAGTGGCTTGTAGTTACTGGCAGTATATTATTATATTTGATTATAGTAGTACATAATGTGTCAGTTAAAACCACTGGTTGACATTCACAGCGCTGCTAAGCCAGTCCTGTAAATGCCTCTCCTTTTAATTATATCTGTGTGGCAGCTAACAGCTTCTCACAGAGTCTTACAGGCATAATGGATTTGACCTTGGACAGATTATTTAATGAAATTCATAATAGACTATCTCTTTATGTCACTGTTTTATTTCCTATTTTGGCAGAGGGCATGCTAAGAGATGTCACTGCTGTCACCCCTCATCCATTGTTTTTTGTGCTCTTGAACCTGACTTATTGACTTAATGGCGCAGACACATGTTTGTTCATATTGGTGTGGTGGTTTTACTTTTTGTACTGATTAAACAAACAAAATATAATGTCTCAGTTAGTTAGCTTTATAGGTGCTGGAAGGCAGATTTACCTTAGGACAGAGCCAGGCTAGCTTTCCAGTCCTTACATTTAACAGACAGGGTGGTTTTTGTCTTCTCATCTAATGCCTTGCAAGAAAGTGTAAGTGTAAGAATAAGCTTATTTCCCAAAATGTTTAACCATAGGTGAGAAAAACTGACTATACTCATCAAATAATTGTCTGAAATGATATTTGGCCAAAATAATAGTGCTGGTTTATCTGCTAATTATTTTCTCGCCTGGTCTATTAAGCCAAAAATATTTTACAAATGCCCAGCACAGTTTCCCAGAGCCTAAGATGGCATCTAAAATCTAAAGTTGTTCAGTTTACAATGATGTAAAACTGGGCATAGCAGCAAATTCTCACATGTGAAAATATTATTAAATGTTATAAATGACTCAAACAATCTATCAAAAATAGTTATCAAAATAGTTAACAATGTTCTGTCAATTAATGGTTTCAGCTCTGACAATTTGTGTTGCAAGTATGAAAGATGACTGATAATAATAACAACAGAGGTGAGGTAAACCACAGAAAAAGCAGTGACATGTGAGCAAATTTGTTCTTCAGCTCAGATCTACACATGAAGCCGTCTGACTTGATTACAGGCTATTTGTCTTACCTCCAGCTGCCGCTATGATCTTTACACCACATACTGTAGATGTCTGGAGGGCTGTATGACATCCAACCAGGTGGTTTAGACAATTACACATACACACTTGTAGGAAACAGTTAATTCCTTTCTGACCAATGTTTTTAGGATTTTTTTTAAATCAACTTTTTATCATTTAACGCCATTATTTTGCACACTTTGCTGAAGGATTTTGTTGTTTTGGATTTGTATAAGATATCTGCTGAGTTATGGGTGCATTGAGGACACACTTACTAGTTTGACCTGCCGTCTGGAGGATTGACCCTCTCATTTTACAGTCACAGGATGAGCCCTCGGGTCAGCAGGTCCACCAAGTTCCAACTTAATTGAATCCATTTAAATCTATCTGGGCTAAACAAGTCCGCTACCCTCGAGTGCCCAGAGTTCACCCCTGACACTTCTGCAGCACAATTCAGGAATAAGCCACAGAAGAGTGAAGAGTAGAGACACCTCTCTCTGCTTCTCCTTCTGTAACTGTCATAAAGTGAGGTGGTAAAAGGACACTGACTTGTCAGTTTATTAGGAACATCTAGCTAAAACTAAAGCAACAGTCCTGCAATGAATAAACTGCTAACACAGTGCACATTAAAGAGACTAGAGTCTGGCAGGAGAGAGAGGAAATACGCAGCATGGTTTACAGTTACTGATAACAGCTGAGGATGATGGGTCAGATTCTCCACAAGCTGAAAGCGTTGAGATAAAAATCGTTTTAGAGAAAATAATGAAAGTGATAAGTGGCTGTTAAGCAGAAAATGACTCCATTTGAGGTCCGTATGTTGCTACGGAAACCAACCTTGTAAAAACCGGTGGTTTTCACGCTTTTAACATTTTATTTGTGCAGACACAACCTTCAATCAGTTTTTAATAATTGAGTCAAATTATTGTTATTACACAGACCAGTTTTGAATGTAGCCACACAGATCGAGAGAAAGGGGGTGTGAAAGTTAATCCACTTCAGCCTGAGCTCAGTGTAACATCAGCTCAGCAAGTCAGTGGCTATAGTGTACAGAGGCTGGAGGAACAAAGTTAAGCAGCTTTAGCTTGTGCCAGTCAGTCAGAGCGCTGCAGTGGTACATTTCCTGATCCTATGGCTGTAATATAAAGAGAGAAGAATACCTCTGCAGTTTGTTCCAGTCGGCTCTACTGAGCAGTACAGAAGTACAGAGCAGAACAGACTTATTTTAACTGTGGACTTGTCAACAGTTCAATAAGTAATAGAGAGGGTATTTTTTCCCTTAAGTGGATTTTACTTTTACTCAGCTTCTGTTTGCTTCAAGGCCAGCAATTTTATTTGAATACTAAATATCCGTCTGGACTTACGTTTTGTGTCTGCATATGTAGCTTATTAATGTCAAGTTAAGTATACCCTTTCATTTTGAAGAGCTGAGGTGAGCTGAGGAGACAGTGAGGGAACACACTCCCTGTGGCATGCACTCGTGTTGTTTTCTGTGCGTGACTGCACTCTTGACTTAAAGAGGCTCTTCAGAGAAAAATGATTTTGCAGATATGTTGAGCAGTGGAGTTAATGATGCATGCTATTGTGGTAGAATGCATGAAAGGTAAATGCTTCTTAGCTGTACAGGAAGTGTTTATATATTTTTCTTTGACCACTGAGCACCATGTCTTCTGTACTCTGTACTGTACTAATAGTCCGCACTCATTCTCCCAGCATCCCTCTCTAAGACTCTTGGAGATGCTGTCGTGGAAATGCTGAAAATTGTTCTGATATGGGTCAAGTAGGAAGTTCAGATGGTCACAATGGTTAGTTATCATTTCAGTTCTACAGGCTATGAGGTATATTCCTGGAGAAATCCTGACATTGAAAAATACTCACATCTTACCCTGCTACCCTTAAGCTTGGGGGAACTAGGGGAAAGCTGATGGAATCATTTCTTTATTTAATCAAAGAAGTGGTATTGCAATTTTCCTTCTTAACCCTACATCAAAAATTACACATGCTCATTCAGTTTCAAGTTCCTAAGCATAAAAGACATTTATACCGAAATGTCATGTATGTGTCTGCTTCATGTGAATAAATATTTAGGCTTACAATTGTTTTTCTAGTCTTGGATTTCCCTGCATTTGTAATAAAATTGCTGGGAGTCCTCTTGACACTTCTCTTGTCCTCTTGTTGCAGCTCACTTTGATGCTTTGCTTTGTGCCAGCCACCTACCTGAGGCCACACAAAAAGGCTGTAAAAACAGGCTAATTATGTATTGCAGCTGAATTAACATGACAATAAAGCCACTGACTTGCAAACAGCTGGTAACTGAAAACAGACTGTAAGCCAGCTTTTTCTATTCAGCCTTTACACACCAGCACAGCAAAAATGAATCATATTAATAATACTTAGTGGACTTTACAGCACCAGGCCATTCATTCATCTCCGTCAGGGCGTCCAGAGTTGTTTGTTTTTCGAAGCTTGCAAGTCATTTCCATGTAAATGGGCAATACATTATAGGAGGATTAAGTTTTTCATGGTTGGACCTCATATCTTATTCTTTCAGTTTATCTTTCACATTACTTATTTTTTTTCTGTTTTTCTGCTTTGTTCTGTCCTAATTCCATTTTAGAAATTTACATATTCCTCTCATAGGTGGCCCCAGTTGGAAGTGTAAATACCAAAGATCCTTTATACAGAAGATACCGCATTACAGGCAGCGCCAATGGTATGACACAGGACGCAGTTCCAGTCTCCTGAGTGGACGCTGTCCCTCAACCCCTCCCTCAAGCGAAGGCAACTGGCATGAAATGTGACAGTAGCTGATATTAAAATCTATCCCAGTCTAGATTAACCTCTCTGCAACCTTTGTTAAAGAAAATACAGATCTGGTTTTCTTGTTATTACAGCCTGTTGCTACACAAAGCTCGGGCATTTTTAACACCAACATCTGGATTACTTGTCCCTGCCAAAAGAATACAACAATAGACGATACAACCCGGACAAATTTGCGCCTTTTTTGCCGCTGTTTTTATCTACTTACGACATCTGATCAGCCCAGTACAAAGTCATGTCAATTTAATAGGCTAATAATCTGTTTTAACAATTGTTTAGCAATGAAACATGTTTTATGTAAGTATTAAACTTTAATCCATGGTTTAACATATAAGTAAGTCAATCCAAAAATAACTGGTCCATCTAAACATCTGGTTATCGGTTGGCAAGGGATGTTGGCAGTTGACAGATCTGGCGAGAGTATGGCACTGAGACAGAGGCAGGTCTCCAATAAAAATAATTTTCTCCTGATCTGTTAATCTGAAAAATGTCATTTTGATGTCAGAATGTTCTGAAGACGTGTGGCTTGTGAAAAATGGGTCCAATATTTATTACGGTGACTAAGGAGCGAAAGAATCATAATCTGTGATCTCGTTCCCTTCTCCAATTGGATTGAATACACTCAGACCTGCTTCCGGTCTCCTAAAGGGGCGGGGAGGTGGAGAAACTCACGTCACACAAATACAGGAAATAAACGGAAATGAAGCATCTCGGTTTTTCTACTGTCTCTGTTAATAGCCAGCTTTACTCACCAGTGTTGGACCTCTGTCTCACATCGTTTAATAGTGACGGTAGAGACAGAAATAGCCCACAAAGTCTCAATTGGCTTAATTGATGGCAACACATGGGATGTGTACAGTAACTGAGCAACCATCCTTTTTCTTCTTAACTCATTGCTTTTTCTCTCCTGATGTTATTAGGAGTGAATATAGTCTTGTGTTTTTCTGTCTGGAAGGCTGCACAATTGTTGCCCGCGATGTTGGAAACGGGCCGACTACAGTCGAGTCTCTGGAGATAGTGGCCAATTATAGCAGATGCAGTACAGGTTATAGTTGTCAGAAGAATCGGCCAGCAGGGACTGCGACAGCAAGGAAGCATGCGTGACAGTGTGTGTGTGTGTGTGTGTGTGTGTGTGTGTGTGTGTGTGTGTGTGTGTGTGTGTGTGTGTGTGTGTTAGCGTAGAAAAATATTTGCAGCTCTCACTGAGAAACGGACTGACCAAAATGCAGGCGAAGGCAATTACCAACTTTTTTATCACCTCTTCACAGTGCTTTAAAACCTTTAAACAATTAAAGGGGGGAAGAATCAAGTGAAACTTAAGGCTAGAGAAATGCTTTAAGTGTTGCTTGTCAGGGCAGCATATCCACCACTATTGTCTACATTTCATAGACATGTCATATTTCCAATGTTGAGACATGTCGCCGCTGTATATGAAGGTAGTTACAAGTGACGCTGAATCATTACCAGTTGCAGTGTAGTGTGACTAACCCCTGCACTCTCTCATTGCCCTGTAGAAAGAGTGGACAGAAGGACAGAGAGGTTTCCTTTGGTGGGTCAGTGAAATGACACATAATAATATCATGTTGGCATCCTTGTTGTTGCCGTAATGTTATAGCTGTTCTTTAAGTATAAAGTGGTTAAGCAGTGTTGTAAAAGAAGTGTCATTTTGGTTATTGGTATATTCCCTGTTGTGAAATTGCTGTTGTTTGTATTTTTGCCTTGAGACAGTAGCAGTTTTTAAATGTGTGAGAAATAAAAAAAAATAAATAAATAAAAAAAAGCTTTCTCTTTTCACAGTTATGGGAACGTGAAGTGACCATGAAAGACGTTAGCATTGGTGAGAGGTGCAGGAGCCTGATTTATGTTTTTCTGTCAAGGTGTTTTGTCTGTCTCACCACAAAAGCCTCTGGCATTGGAATTGATTTATTACTTTGAATATGATTGCACTCGATGATTGTTGTAGCACCACTGCATCACTACCTGGACACATTATACATTATCAGGTTGTGTATGCGTGCATGCATTCATTGTGAACAACGTCATTCTGCTTATTTATAACTTAGCGATACAACCTGACAGAATTTTTGGTTTTTGAAATTGTTTTGGTTGCTAGAAAACACTTTACAAATTTGTATAGCTACTAAAAATGACTCTGTTATGCATTTATTCTCTAGCCATTGTAATCATATTTCTGTCACTAGTAGTGAGGAGGGTGTGCATTGGAGATGACTTTGCAAGACCACACAAATATTGAAATAAAGAGAGAGAATAAAGATCTTTTTGTTGGTTGTTGTTTTCGCTATCAATAACCTCTGGCAGAGCTATTGACATGTAGCTGCCACCATGATGTGGAACGCTAAGTCTGCCCTATCAAACCAAAAACAGTATTGCTTCAAAAACACAAGGGATTGTTTTGGAGGCATTTGTGGTTTCAGGTACAGAGACAATTACTCAAAATAAGCCAGTTTGAGTAATGAATTAATGAGCTTTTCAAAAGCCAAACCACTGCACAACAGTTTGCTTATAAGAATGGATTTTAAAACTTGTTACAGTGACAATTAATTTGTTCTCTTGTCACGACAGTCACACTGTAAATATTCAAATGACAAATGCAACACTTTGCCAGATGACACAACACTGCATTGTGGCAGAGTTAAGAAAGGTTTAATGTTTTTGCCGGGAGACCCTATGTTTCTTTTTTTTTTTTTTTTTTTTTTTTGGCCTGAGGACATGTTGAAATGAATGAAGGGGTTGCAATTTTTCACACAGTGCTGTTGTCTGTTTGAATGCAGCCTTAGTGGATGTTCATGTTGTTGTAACAGACCTATGCAAAGACATCATAAAGGGCTGTATTGTTGGTTTCAGGTACAGGTTCCCTGTTGTTTTGGGTACCAGTGAGACAATGAAAAATATGATCCAGCAAGCGCAGTTTGAGTAATAGATATAGAGCAGAATAATAGATCACCCTTGTTGTGTTTATGCAGTTGTTGCATCTAAAAACGACTTTAGGCGAGACCTCCAGGCTAATCAGACCTGTTTTCTGATCTGAAAGTTTTGAGAGAAAACAGTGTTAGTCTGCATATTGATCTAAGAAGGCAACAGTTAGGCACAACTTCATATATTAATATGTTCATGCTTTTATAAATCTCCATCAGTCAGCTTGTTGTAACATTCAGGCAGTGCCATTAGTTGGAATGAATGGGACTGAATGATGTCCAAAGGGATCATATCATGTACTTCTGTGAGGATCATCCAGACAAAGGTCGTAGGGATGGAGAGGCCAATCTGAAAACAACTTTCACCATCACTGCAGGAGTCCTGTCAGAGTGCACAAGTCAGATTTCATGTAGCACTGATTGGATCTGTAACCGGTCCCGTTCTGTTTTGCACCCCCC
>NW_019525213.1:352986-398915 GCF_002814215.2 Seriola lalandi dorsalis | reverse complement strand
CCCCCAAAAAAAAAAACTCTATGCTCCCTCCTGTCTCCACTCAGCCAATCAAATATGCCGTCACCGCCGGGCTTATGACCCACACCAGTTGCTATAGCAACGCTGGCCTGCCTCCTAGAGAACATGTCATGCATGTTAAGTGGTTTTCAGATGCTCGCTCGTTGTCTCTCTGTCTTGCACTCTGTCTTAAGTAGACACACACACACACACTCACTCGCAGAGGATGAAGTGATGCAGCAGACCACAGATAGTTAACACAAGGGTTTGTTTTAGTGCCTCTGAGGCAGCACTCATAATTGTACCGCCTAACCTCTAGTGCGTTTTATCTTCATCTCTTAAAGCATGAGTGGCTTAATATCTTGTCACTATATTAATTTCAAACCACTTAAAAAATAAAGTGCTCAAGTTTTTATGCTTATAATTGGAAACAAACTCTGGGGGCATGTGTGTATATGTGCAAATGGAAGAAACAAAGAGGTTTTTACTGTTTCTTAGTGCCCCAGTCAAATGTACAATTTTTCCGTCTTTGATAATTATCCAAGATGTGCTCAGCTGTGTATGTCTGGTAGCCACCAGTGTTTTCAGCATCACCATCATCTTCAGTCAGCCTGAAATTTGATCTTGAAAAGTATTTGTATTGCCTGGTGTTCAAGGTGTTTTAGAGATTCTCAATGAAATCACTGTGTCAAAGCAAAACAAGCTGCACAAAACATCATTTGTTTCAAACAGAGAAGTCCATATAAAATTTTATTTGGCTATTAGCTCATAATGTTCCCCATAAATCGGACAAAATCTCATTTGGCCCGGCCTTTCTGTTTGAAGTGGCTGTATTAAGTTTTATTATTCTGACTGGGCTGTAATTCAGTTTGTTTATTTATTTATGAATTATTCGGTTCAGTGTAAGTTGAGGTTTCCAAACAGTTGATTAGAGAGAATGTTCTTCCTGGTCCTGTTTGATCCTGAGATAAAATATACACATGCACACAGTTTCTGCCACACCACCTGCAGTGTCAGTGCGAATGTTTTGAAATGCTTGAAGTAGAGAAGCTGACCTCCAACCAGCCACCAGCCGTACAACTGTCTGCATTCGTATCACCAGAATTGAACTTCTCATTTGGCTCGGTGTATGTGTGTTTGTAAGGACCTGTGTGAACAAGTCTAATTTTTGCTACTTATTCTTACTTACCTTTCCAGTACAAGACAAGACATTTATCACATCTTGTGCCATTTAATGTGAATAATTAACTTTACTTCCTTTTCTTCACTCATAAATCCTGTGTTTATGGTTTTCGTCATATCCATGGCACTGTGTCAGAACCTGAAATGCAGGCATTGGTTTTTCTCCTCCACATGACAGGATGACAGGATGACACAAAGTGCAATAAGCACTTCTTACCTGCAGCTCTTCATCTAACCAGCCTATTGTGGGGCTGCTTTTTTACATACTACCCCTTGCAATAATTAAAACTGGTTCACTTACCAAAAAAGTGCTGAAAAATGTACATACAGTGTAGACTGGATCAAAAGTGAATTATAAAACATGTAAAATAACTGCCATATGTTGGATTAAAGCAACCCAATGCTGAAGTGAAAGTTTGTTGAATCACCCACCTTATTTAAAAAAAGACAAAAATCTTCCCTGTCTTCTGTAATAGTAAATGTAATACCTTTAGACAAAACAAGACATTTGCATTAGCATTTCCTCTGTAACCTGCATGACTGCACATGGTTATCAGTTTACAGCGATGACACACTTCGGCTTAGGGCAGATACAGTCACGTTTGGGCCCTGCTCCTACGCCGAACCATAAGTGTTGTTGTCCCCTGCTGCGAGGAAGTAATGGAAGAAATCCATATGATCACAGTTCATAACGCCACAGTGTACTTAAGTGTAGTATACTGAGCAAAACAGAAAAGGGGCTTTACATGTTTAATTCATTGTTCTGCGTGGTTGTCATTTTAAAATTGTGCTTATTTAATAGGAGAGTTTGTTTTCATTCATGCTATCAGAGTGGAATTGGGAGTGAGAGAGGGCAGGAGATGTGCAGAGTAAATGCAGTTGGCAGCCTCTGTCCTATCCTCCAAAATTGAGAAATAGTTCAGGAGACTCGCTGCAAATTATTCATAGCCTGCTGTTGAAGCTGCTTCAATCTTTGTGTGTGTGTGTGTGTGTGTGTGTCTGTGTGTGTCTGTGTGTGTCTGTGTGTGTCTGTGTGTGTCTGTGTGTGTCTGTGTGTGTGTGTGTGTGAGAGAGAGAGAGTATGAAGAAGGCAGAGAGTACAAGTGTTTCAAGAAAACGAGGAAAGCCGATGTGCGTTTAGGATTATTTAGTTGTTGGTTGATAATGGGTCAGGCAACTCCCAGCTTTCTCTCTCACACACACACACACACACACACACACACACACACACACACACACACACACACACACACACACACATCCTTTTCCTGTTCCTCTCTGCATAGCTCAGGACTGAGGATAAAAAAAAAAACTCGATGAGAGAATTGATGATGTCCCTTTTGAGAAAGATAATGCGACGATGAAAAGGACAGAGATGCACGTTTGGCTAAAAAATAAGATGAGATATAACAGTGTGGAAAGTACAGAGGGATGACGGTGGGGGTGGGGGTGGCGTCCCCAGCAGGGGAGGGGAGAATTAGCAGGTGGGGCAGTGGTGAAATTGCATAATGAGAGTCATCGGGCGTCCTCTGTTTTGCGCTCTGTCTGTCAGTCACCTGAAGCTGCTGAATTGTGGCTTTAATCCAGTTGCTTTGCTAAATTTTGTGATTACTTCTTATTAATCAGTTATAGACGAGCGCTGATTACCATTCACAAGTGTATGTGATTGGAGGACATAATGTCATCCCACTGTGCGTGTGGTGTTTTGCATCTACATTTTCATCTACCGCTTGTTCTCTGAATGATATGAGGTGTTTTAGTGCAAATTAAAATCACTCTAGATAATTAGACAAGACTAAATGAGGTTGTTAACAGCAACATCTTTTGTCATAGTCCTGTCAGACCATAACCACATTTACTCTCATTCACTTCTCACTTCCCAACATTTTTTTTTCCTTGTAGCTTATTTTTGACAGTATTTCTGCTCAGACCCTCAGGCACTTCCCATGTGTTCCTCTCTCCACATTGTTTACCTTTGCCATCTTTTTTTTTTTTTTCTTTGCTTGTTTGTTTGTCAGATCACATCCCTGAGTCCCTGTTCAAATTCTCTAGTTTTTCTTTTGCTGTGCCTGTGCCCCTGAGCTTAGTGGGCAGACTTTGTAGAGAGGAAGAAGAAAGAGTCCCTCCTAGGCGACATCTGTACTGTACGACCAGCTGCTTGTCCGTGCACATGGAATATGTTGCGGAAATTAATTGTCTTGTATGTAAAATATTGGATTTTAGTTCTTCAGTTCAGTGTTAAAAATATTGAAGTGTTTCATGAGTAATGTAAGTAGTTGAATAACTTTTTATAAAAAAAAAAAAAAAAGGTTGTTTTGCTTTCTTTTAAATGTTTTCAATAATTAATGAGGTCTTTTTCTTATTCCTCACTGTCATTTAAAAAGTCCCATTCTAATAATAGCATTATCTCAGGAATGCTGCAGGGGAATTTCTTCAACTTTAGCTTAAACATTAACTTGACTCACTTGGATGAATTGTTTATATTGCGATGGTGAAAGGTCAAGGTCACTGTGACCAATCAAAACATGTTTTTGTTTTTTTTTTTGCCATAATTCAAGAATTCATACACTACGATGGAGCTTCTTTGCAGCAACATCGTATTTGAAGCATCGTCTACTGTCATGGCTACAACTTGTCGTGTTCTATCAGAGTCAGCTGTATTGGCCAAGCATGTGAACACATACAAGGAATATGTCTGTTTTCAGTTTCTCTCAATGAACTAACACTAATACAGTAGTCCAACCAGTTTTATTTATATACCCTTTTATATATCACAAATCAAAAAAAATCTAATTTTCCTTAATTTATATATTTGAATATGGTTATAAGAAGCACACCCTGTGCATGATGTCCCAGCAGTTCATATCCTTTTATTCTAGTGTAAATAGTTAATTATTTATGTACTGTACTTTTTCCCTGGTCATGCACCAGCATCTCAATTATTTTTTTGCACATCAGAAGTTTAGATTTACTTAAAACTTACTGGAGTCAGGTTTTTCATATGTTCCCACTCCCATTTTATTAAATATCACTCCAATGCTGACGCCCAGCTTATGCCTGCAGAAAAACATCTATGGGTTACATAAAACGATTTTAAAAAGAATTTGTCGTCTTTATTGTGACATTTTGCAAGTCAACATTTCTTCCTTGTCCATTCAAGTTTTTAGAATGCTGTTCTACGGACAGTCAGGATTACTTCCCTCGCCATTTATACGTGCAGCCATGTCAGCAGAGTCAGGCCTCTTTTATCCTTTTGTGGGTTTCAGGTCTGTGCAGCAGGAATATCAAATGCCATAAATCGATTAGGAGCTTATGTGCCAGTGGCTCACCTGGTTAAGCATGTAACATATATCAATGCCAAGTCCTTGCTGCAGAGGCCCGGGTTCAAATCAGGCCCGGGCCCTTTGCTGCATGTCATTGCCTCTCTTTCCACTCACAAGCTGACATGCAAGCTGGCAGAATCCCAGCTATTAACACTCAGCCTCTGTGGGCTCTGTGGAGGATTGGAAAAAGGAAACTTCTGATTTTATCGAGTATTATTACAACCAATTAAACATCACACGGGCTTTAAAAAGAAACTCAGAGCTTGTAATGACTGAAATCCTGTGTTCGCTCTTTCTCACAGTCCTGGCATGTTTTTAAATGATGGGTTGACAGTGTGAGAACAGTGAGCTAGACAGATGACTGTATATATGTGTGTGTGTGTGTGTGTGTATGTGTGTGTGTGTGTGTGTGTGTGTGTGTAGTTCAGCATGGTGAAACAGGGGGCTCTCCTGCCAGTGCTACTCCTCAGTACAAACACAGTATTTAAATACACACTCTCTTAGCCTGCCCCCTACTGTTGCCCAGACCTACTTTCAAACACACACGTATACACTCACACACACTCTGGGGAAAATAGAGCCCTAAAACACTTTTCAGGTGAAGAGAACTGGACTGGAGCTGAGATGTGAGTTAAATGAGTGTTAGTTGATTTTTCTGAGCCCACTTTTCCCAGTTAAAACCCACTTAAGCAGTTTGGAGATAGACTTTGGGCAGAGGACTTTGTGGATCATACTGCCTCTTGTGGTTAAGAGCGGCATTGCTCCACCTTTGCTCTGCTCTTATTAGCATATGAACAGGTCACTAACTGCTGTTATAATTAACATTGCTGCCAGTCTCCTAAATGAGAATTTACCCTCATTATCAGCTGTGGCTGGAAGGCATTCTGGGATTGTTTCATGGAGTTTGCATCATTCGTGGCACCTGGGATTTTTCTCAATTTAGACCTGCTGGAAATCATATTTTTCTCCTACTTTTGAATAACAAAGACTGTTTTTTTGGGGGTTTTTTTAACTTCTTTTTATTTTTTAACCAGAGGGCAACACTTTGATTGAGTCATAGCATTTTTATCTCTATTTTAACAAAGCTTAAAATAGTATAATATCACAATTTTGACACAGTTTTGAGCAGAACTTCATTTATTTGATGGACTGTGATACATTTCTGAGTGCCATCATGGTGCTGAAATTGTTTGTCAACAACACTCCTGTGAGCCAACACTCCCTGCATGTCCCACAATATTTTGCTGTTGTAGTTCTCAAAGTGACCAGTTGGTGTCCTCCTCTCCCCATTTCCACCTCCAAAGCCTGATCCAGCAGAGTGAAAGACAGAGCTGTCTATCTCTGCTTTCTGTGACATTTTACAGTTGTGACACTTTGGACACTGGCCTGTGTAATGTCTAAATAAACTGTCAGTGGTGTGTTAATGTAGAAAAGAGCAGTCATGTGTACTGGTTTATTTATTAAATCATTAGTAACTTGACAGTTTACTCTAAATGTCTTCATGAAGTTTTTGTTTATGTGCACATGCTTCACTGTTGCACACACTTCATTATAGCTGCAGCCAAGTCTTGTATCATCAGTGATTCTTACAGGCTGGATTTGTTTGTTTTTGTGTTTTTCCAGGAGCTGAAGAGAGTTGAGTTCTAGTGCCAGCAAGTTGAGTGCCGTCCGTCCTGGAGCCTCTCCTCCCTGCCCTTCTGGACCTTTCCCCCAACTGAGCTGCGCATCTTGTACCTCCATCTTTGGAGCTGAAACACACTCAGTCCTGAAGGCTCACACAAACGCAGTCACACACCTGACCACCTCCCCACCCGAGCAGGATGATCACCTCGGAGCTCCCCGTCCTACAGTGAGTGAAACACTTAGGAAGCTCATTGTCAGCAAAAACATACATGAAATATGATTTTTCATTGGTCAATTCATCTCTCCATTTTCTGCCACAGTCGAGATTATATTCATTTAATTAATTATATCATTAGGAACTATTCATGCATGCTGCTGGGAAGTACTGAAAAATATATAATAGATATAATAATGAATAATTCTCGGCCATTTGACCAGGAAATAATTATTAAATTGTGTTCTATGTAATATCAAAAAGGTCTTTTAAAGTCTTAAATTGAACCCTGAACAAACTCTGTTTAGTTAAATCCTAAGACCCCTGTGGCCCTTATTAAAATTTATTTTATACCAAAACCTTTGTCTGAGTTTTTTAATGATTCTCAGGAGTGTATGTTTAAATCTCAAAAATATATCTGAAAACACAAGTGATTCTGTCATTGTTCATTTATCAAAATAAATATTTAAATTATTTTAAAAATATATAAATATAATATTTATATAAATATAAATTAAAAAAGAAATTTCATCCCTAAAGTTTCACTTTTGTTAAGAAAGTTATATGTATCATTTTGGAACTGAACATGTCATTTGCTCTAGCCTGGATGAATAAAAGCTTTGACCGAACGCACATGAATCATACGTGTTTTGTGTTTCGCTCCGGCAGGGACTCATCCAATGAGTCTGGGGCAACAGACACAGTGGGCTTAAGTATGAGCATGAGTGAGATGGAAGATCCAGAGGCAAAAGGGAAGAAGAAGAGGGGGAGGCCTGGAAAACAACCGCCGGTATGGGTCTGAAAATCCTGGTTAACTATATGTCTTTGTATGTGACTGCCTCTGTTTTTGATTGTACGAGTGTGTGCATGCATGTGTGTAATGGAATAGGTGAGGGAACAAGCTCTTACACCCCCAGTATGTGGAGGTCTGCATTTGTGTATATGTGTACAGGAGTTGTGAACATGAGCGTTTGCGTTCTTTATTCCTCACTGTGTATTCAACAATTTCCTCCCCAAAGACATCCAATAAGAAGCCTCGAAAGTCGCCGACAGACAAGACTCTGGGAGTTGCCAGAGGCCGAGGGAAAGCCAATGGTGTGGCTCAACATAACGGAGATGGTGGAGACCCTGTCACCCTGTTTGAAGTGGTTAAACTGGGCAAGAGTGCCATGCAGGTGGGTGAATGTAGATCTGTTTTTCAGTTTTAGAAACTCATATTCAAAATATATACTTAAAAAAATATATTCAAGAATAAGTCAAATACAAGAGGTTTCATTTCAAAACTCTGCCTTGGGCTCAGGTTCAACCTTTCAGTCCAGTCCCATGTGCTGTGGTTCTTCATGGTTTGAATGTGACACCTGTCGGTTTTGTCCTAACAGAGCATATTTGTGTTTGCACCTGTGCTCCTGTTGTTCGAAGTCTGTTCTCTCTCCTTTAGGAAAATAGGTTTTACAATGGAGAAGGGGCCGTTTTAAATTCTCACTGTTTTGATTGTGTGTGTTTCTCGCTGTTTGTGTGTGTGTGTGTGTGTGTGTGTGTGTGTGTGTGTGTGTGTGTGTGTGTGTGTGTGCGTGTGCGTGTGTATCCAGTCTGTGGTGGATGAGTGGATCGAATCGTACAAACAGGACCGAGACTTGGCGCTGCTAGACCTCATCAATTTTTTCATCCAGTGCTCGGGGTGCAAAGGTGAGACTACCTTTAACTACTGTAATCACAGTGGTCCTTTCCTGAAATCTGTAATTCTGTGTGACTGTGTGAGCTGAATAACAAATCTGAACCTGATTGAATGTCATCATTGTTGTGTAACCAGGCACTGTGAGGATTGAGATGTTCAGGAACATGCAGAACGCTGAGATCATCCGTAAGATGACCGAGGAGTTTGATGAGGTAAATGTCTGCCTCTGAAATTAATGATTGAGTAAAGATAATGTCGTCTGTTGTAGGAATGTATGTCTGTATTTATCAGCTCTCTAAAAATATCGCCTTTCTGGAGAGGCTGTGTGCACAATGTGTTCTTTCCTCAGGTCTTGGCTATAGAAGGATTAATCCTCCACAGGATTAATGAATGCTTCAAATGGATGTTGGCTAATGTTAGTTGAACAGAAAATACAGAAAAAAAAGGGATATTCGTTGGTGGGTGCACTGTGATTTAAATCACGCAGTTAATTGAAATTACTCTCATGTCAATTTTCACTTTTCAAGTTTTTCACCAGCTTCTCGCCACATAAAACATTTGTAGCATTACACAATCATACAAGCAGAGAAGAGAATAATAAATAGCTGTTGTTGAACAGATGAAAGGGGCTCTGGTCTCCTTCATTGGTAACAAATGTGATGATGAACCGCAACCAGAACAGAATGAGCAACAGCGCCCATGTTATTAGAAACATGCCCCTGCTAGGACACCCATTGTATGTTTTAATAGCAGCAAATGATCGAACAGTCTGAAGACACAAATTGAATATGATCACTTGTGAATTAAAATCCGAGCCTTAAAGGTCAGATTTAGGTCAGAGTAGAAAGCAGATTTTATTACCTTTAACAACTGCAGAAAATAGTTTATTTTGCTCAAAAACAGTCAGCTCAGAGGCTGGAACCAGTTCTGATGAAGTATGATACAGTCTCTCTGATCCCTCTTGTGTTTCTTTGTCAACAGGACAGCGGAGATTATCCTCTCACCATGCCAGGGCCCATGTGGAAGAAGTTCCGCTACAACTTCTGCGAGTTTATCAGCGTTTTGATTCGCCAGTGTCAGTACAGCATCATCTACGACGAGTACATGATGGACACGGTGATCTCTCTCCTCACCGGCCTGTCTGACTCTCAAGTTCGAGCCTTCAGACACACGTCCACGTTAGCAGGTGACAACACCAGCTTCACGAGTTCTTGTCACCACAACAACAAGTAGACGTGTATTTGTAGAGCGTTTTGCTGAACATTGATTAAGTGGGTTACACAGACCTCCGCACTGGCTGGCAGTGAGTGATGTCATAATGAAAACACTACATCTTCCATGTGACAGTAAATACTTTTGTTCAGGCCTGTTTAAATAAACTCCAATTAAAAACCAGTATGATTAACAATCAAAAGGCAATTTTTAGGAAACAGATTTCAGTGTGTGAGACAACTGCTTCTTTTTACGTCTTCATGCTATTGATAGATTTGAATCTAACTATTTGATAAAAGACAGAAAATGTTATCAAAAAGTTATGTCCCACGAGGAAATGTCTGAAGCATCTGAGTGTGTGTTTATCATTCAGCTTCTTGTGTGTATTTTATTTATTTTATTTATTTTTTGACCAGCAATGAAGCTGATGACAGCACTGGTGAACGTAGCGCTGAACCTGAGCATTCACCAAGACAACACCCAGAGACAGTACGAGGCAGAGAGGAACAAGATCGCCGGCAAACGAGCCAATGAGAAGCTGGAGCTGCTGCTACAGAAGAGGAAGGAGGTTGGATAGTGTTTGCTGTGACTATTTAAATGTGTGGTGGAGAATCAGAAGTATTCTCGATAATAATCTTAGGATATCTGTTCATCAGCAGCAGTAAATGTGTAGTTAGTTATCAGGATGTGGATAGAAAATGTTAAAGTTCCCACGTTGAAATCATCAGTGCTGATATTTTGGAATAACAGTTGTGCTCTGCTATATATCAAAATGTTTGCTTGTCTGTAGCTTGTTGGTTTTCTCTTTGCAGCTTCAGGAAAACCAAGATGAAATTGAGAATATGATGAACTCAATCTTCAAAGGAATCTTTGTGCATCGCTACAGGTACACCTCCTGACTGCTGACGTTCATGTGATTAATTTAGTGTTTTCCAAATGTGTTTTTGAACTTGTTAAATGTCATCATGTGCCTAGAAGGATGATAACGGTGACCACAAGCATTAATAATAGTCACACATGACTGATTTCTGTCTCTCCTTACTTCCCAGGGATGCAATTGCAGAGATCAGAGCCATCTGTATTGAAGAGATCGGAGTGTGGATGAAGATGTACAGTGATGCATTTCTTAATGATAGTTACCTGAAATATGTTGGTTGGACATTACACGACAGGGTGAGAACACAGTCACAAACAACCACACAGTTTTTTTCCCTCATATTTCTTCGAGACTTGGCTGCTGCGGTGTTGATATTTTGGTTGGCCGCTGCTGAATAGATTATTTTCACACCAACACACAAAGCTTTAGGCCTTTATCCCACCAGGGTCTGCTTTTCTTTGAGATGTTTTTAATCGTCTCTCGCTTTTTCCAGCAAGGAGAGGTGCGTCTAAAGTGCCTGAAGGCTCTGCAGAACCTGTACACAAACCGAGAACTGTTTCCCAAGCTAGAGCTTTTCACCAACCGCTTCAAGGTAACGCCTGCAAGAATGTAAATAAACACCCTGCTGCTTTTAAGAGACTGAACAAAAGATCTGAACAGAAAAAAAAACTCTTGCTCCCGTATCTGTTTTGACAGGACCGTATAGTCTCAATGACACTGGATAAGGAGTATGATGTGGCGGTGGAGGCCATCCGGCTGGTCACACTCATCCTGCAGTAAGTAGCTTTGATACGTTTACACTATTCTTGCTGTTAAAAAGCAACTGTTTGAGTCTCCAATCACAGTGTACAAAATTTTTATTCTGCATTGTATTGAGGAGCTCATATTGATTATGTTTTGCAGGGGCAGTGAAGACGCCTTGTCCAATGAGGACTGTGAGAACGTGTACCACCTGGTCTATTCTGCCCATCGGCCGGTGGCTGTCGCTGCTGGAGAATTCCTGCACAGAAAGTGAGTCCACGCTGAGGTCACATGTCATGTATCCATACGTAGAAGTCAACTTGACATAATATAGAGCATCACTTTCAGCTGCATCTACGTTCAGAGATGCATTCATGTTGAATGAGTGGAGTTTATTTTAGTGTGTACGCTATTCCTACGCCTCTCTCTTCTTTTCCATCTCTCTGTGTCAACCGCTCTCGCTCTCTCTTTGACAGGTTGTTCAGTCGTCATGACCCGCAGGCAGAGGAAGCGCTGGCGAAGCGCAGAGGGAGGAGCAGTCCCAATGGAAATCTCATCCGCATGCTGGTGCTTTTCTTTTTGGAGAGCGAGGTAACACTCAAAGTCACAGTTTACTGTTTTTCTGTACCGTACACATGACCAATCAAACATACTATGAATGCACAGGGGGGCTTGACATTTAATGTTTTAATTTCTTAGTAATTATACTAAGTAATGTATTGTTTCTGTTTCCCTCTGGTTTGGTAGAATTTAGTCAAATACAGAAAGTGGTAAATTTATATTGTTGTAGATTTCACACCATACAGCTATTGAGAAATATTGTTGGTCCTGCCCTGGCTGACAATATTAAAGTTTTGATTGATGGATGACATTGTGTACACACTGTGCTACATGCGAGATACCAGGAAAGATGAGGACAGCTTTGGGAAGTGCAAGACTCCCCACCATCTTTGTTGTAGTTATGGATTTCAACTTTAAGTTTTCACACAATTCCTCCAAAATTTACATGTGCCGTTTCTTTCTTTCATTCTTTCTTTCTTTCTTTCTTTCTTTCTTTCTTTCTTTCTTTCTTTCTGTGTGTGTTTGTGTTTGTAGCTCCATGAGCATGCAGCCTACCTTGTGGACTCACTGTGGGAAAGCTCTCAGGAGCTGCTGAAAGACTGGGAGTGTATGACTGAACTTCTGCTGGAAGAGCCGGTGCAAGGAGAAGAGGGTAAGACACACACATACACACTGTTCCTGTTCTCTTTTTAAGCCTATGAATTGGCTTTAGGCTCCTTCACAGAGATGATGCAATAAAATCTTGTTCCTTGAAACTCTCTCTTGGAGTCTCTCCTAATCCCTCTCTGTTTGTCACCTCTCTGTTTGTCTCTCTTTCTCTCGCTCCTTCCCTCCCTCTCCTTCTCTTCCGTCCGTCTCTGCAGTGTTGTCAGACAGACAGGAGAGTGCGCTGATAGAGCTGACAGTGTGCACCATCCGACAGGCAGCAGAGGCACACCCACCTGTTGGCAGAGGCACTGGCAAACGGGTAGGTCATGTACACACACATCATACGCCTTTTGATGTGATGAGAGGTGAATATATACCTGCCAACAGACACCTTGAGCAATATTGTTCACATGTTGTAATTTAGCTTGTAAGAACGTTTGTTCAAGGGGAAACATTGGTTCACAGTACAAACTGAGGTCACACTTGTTGGTCCAGCTGAATCAAAGGACTTAGATGTACAAGTCCAGTCTATGACTCTTTTTGATGTCAGTCCAGACTATGTTAAAATTTCAGGTTAACCTGAGACTGACCAATACATGCATCATGAGGCCTTTGATAACCCGCAGAGCTCTGTTCATTTTGAAAAAACATTAAACACAGAGAAGAAGACTGATCTAATCTTGCTATGTATGTTAAAATAATAAAGTCTGCCTTTTTGCTCATTTGTATTTTTGTTTGCTGTTTGTCGTTTTCTTCTTTATACTACTCTATCTACTCGTTACTGGGAGAAAAGTGCCTCTGTCCCCTTACATTATATCTGTTTTTTAAGTGTTTAATGTGTAACTGTGTACATACATCTTTATGTGGAAGAAAAGATTAAAGGAAAAGTCGGGTGGAAAGAAAAACACAACTCTAACCCCTTGTCTCAGCAGGCAACCAGTTTAGCAAGACATAACATCTTTGGCAGATTCATGGGTAGGGAACTGATATGGCAAAAGGAGAATTGTGCTACACTTGAACAACTTCAGATTGAAGAGGAGGGGGACAACATTTCTGTTTTATTTCTAACACAAAATTGCATTTTTTTTGTTCCAGCCTCCTCTCCTTCCTATTTATTTATTTTTTTTTATATCCCAGCAACATTTGACCTCAAGTTTTGTGTTTGTTTGTGCAGGTGCTGACGGCGAAGGAGAGGAAGACCCAGATAGACGACAAGAACAAACTGACAGAGCATTTCATCATGGCCCTGCCCATGCTGTTGTCCAAGGTAAGACTTTCCAAAGCTCCAGCCTGCAGCGTGCACGCAGCCAGAAACAGGCGCTGATTAATGATTGGGCAGGTGAATGATTGGCTTGTCGAAATAATTGATTAAGGTGTTACTTATGTGGTCATGAGAGGTGTTATTGACTAAATGACGCTCTGGACAAGTGTGTTGGCTAAATACTTAAAATGTAATTGACCGTTTTACGAACTGAGAAACAGAAACAAAGCATCAGGTGTTGATTGATGGGTCTCTCCTCCTCTCCACTGCCTCTATGCATCTGTAAGTCTTCTTCATCTAAGTGTCTGTCTCTGTTCCCTCGCCCACAGTATCAGGCAGACTCAGAGAAAGTAGCCAACCTGCTGCAGATCCCACAGTACTTTGACCTGGACGTGTACAGCGCAGGGCGCATGGAGAAGCACCTGGACGCTCTGCTGAAGCAGATCCGGCTGGTGGTGGAGAAGCACATCGAAACTGACGTGCTCGAAGCCTGCAGCAAGACCTACAGCATCCTCTGCTCTGAGGAGTACACCATCATGAACCGTGTGGACATCGCCCGCTCGCAGCTCATCGACGAGATGACCGATCGATTTGCACACTCGGTCGAGGAGCTTCTGCAGGAGGTATGATGGGAAGAGGAGAAGGTGTGGATTTGAAAGGGATTAGTGAATAAAGGGAAAGTGTTCTTTATCTCTACTCTCGCTGTTTAAATGAGGGAAAAATTCTGTTTATTTATCAAATATGTATTTGATTGATAATCTACATCAATGAAATAAGGGTTAAATTGAGCCTCCACACACATACTATTCAGTGAACATTAGATAGCAAATTAAAGTTTTATCAGGCTATAAAAATACACATTTAGAAAGAAATCTTTACTTTTAGAAATGGGGAGGTTTTCCACAAACATAAGCAGGTTGTGTGTCAGTGTTTGTTCTGAGGTTGGTGTTTGTTACAGTATTTGTCTAGTCTCTTTAAACTAACTGGTGATTGTTACACTGCAGGCTGAGGAGGCCGACGATGACGATATCTACAATGTTTTATCTACTCTCAAGAGACTCACAGCCTTCCACAAGTATGATTCTCTCTTTACTTCTTACTTTCAAATTGTTTAAGAATGAAAATAATCATTTTTTATATTTATTTCCATTTTGAATAATTTTTTAATTGTTTTCTGGACTCATTGATTGTTTAACTCACCCCGTCAGATAAGACAAAGAAAAGCAGCATCCTCACAACTGTGAAACTGAAACTAGACAATGCTTTTAAAACAGTTATTCAATGATTTTTTGTTGATTAATTAAAAAATATAATTTCAGCTACATTTCACAGATTATACTATAAGAATGCGATAAGATGAAAAACATAAGTGTCTGAAATTTCAACTGAATAAACTGATTTAACCCTCTTGTTTCCTGCCTCAGTGCCCATGACCTGACGCGGTGGGATTTATTTGGGAGCTGTTACCGGCTGCTGAAGGCAGGCATCGAGCAGGGCTCCATGCCAGAGCAGATAGCCGTCCAGGCCCTGCAGTGCTCGCACTACTCCATCCTCTGGCAGCTGGTCAAGATCACAGAGGGGGCTCCCAGCAAGGTGCCGGACTCCACTCACTCACAGGGCTCACAACACTGAGCACACTCAGGTCCCAGCGTTTTCTTTGGTTAGGGGCTCAGCTTTGAGGCTGCCATGTCTAAGCATCAGTGACCCCAGAGGGACAGAAGCTTATCTGTATTTCTGCAGAGACGGGCAGCTTAGGCATAAAAAATCCATCACACTATCGGACAGGATGCTTACCCCCGTTCAAGGGGCTTACCCCCAATCTATCTCATTTAACTCTTGAACACTGCTCAGAGGCTACAGATCCCAAGGCTGTTATCTTGCAATGGACCAAAGCCCAAACATCGAAGACACTTTAACCCCTAATCCACTGCGGGGGAGTGTTCGCCCCTTTCCCACAGTGCACTATTTAAAGTTGAAAGATAACCTCTTTAGCTCAAGCTCAATGGGCCTGCACCCTGACCTACAGTAGCTTTAAAGATTCCCTCATTTGCCCCCACTGTATGTCACTTCATTTGTCAGTATTCACTAAAGCTGCAACTAAAGCTTTTTTTCATTATTGATTATTTTCTCAATCGTTCTATAAAGCATTTAATCTGTGAATGCAATGCGAGGGCAAATTTCTTATTCTAAAAAAAACCTTAAAAAAATGCTGCACATTGATGAAGAGCTGCTGAACGGACTTTTGTTGTTTTTTAACAATGACAATAAAGATCACAAGACAAAAAAATAAATTATCTATCAGCCAATTGATTCAGCTCTACCTTTAACCAGAAAAAATAACTTGCAGTATGTATGAAACAAGCAGCCAAAATTAGTATAAACTAATATTCTGTTGACCATTAAAATTTGAATTATGCAGATTGCTCTATATAATCTGCGCTGACAATGTGTCAACAATTAAATAAAAAAAAAAAAGACAACAAACATCATCATTAATAGTCGATGAGTCTCCCACGTCCCGCTGAGCTCTCTGACCTGCAGCGACACAAGTGTATTGATTCTCGTGAGTCAGTGAAGTTAGTTGATGATAGATTCAAATCATTAAAGTTTGATTACTTCATTGGTGCAGTTAGTCAGGGCCAGACATTTAGTCTGACTGATACTGCTGTTTACTATTGATTCCTTTCCAAGCGCTCATTATTTGACACTTGGCTAATGATGTGTTGTGTTGTGTTTTGTGCGTGTGTGCGTGTGTGTATGCAGGATGACCTCGTGGCTCTCAGGAGAGTGGTGAAGTCTTTCCTGGCTGTGTGCCAGCAGTGCCTGTCCAATGTCAACACCCCAGTTAAAGAGCAGGTAACAACACGCACCTGATGCGACGAGCTCCACCTTCACTGTGAAGGAAGTAAAACGACGTCTTCATGTGATTGTGAATGTTATTGTCAGAAACGTGTTTTGATAGCAGATATCAGATAAAAGTAAAAACTGTTTGCTGTCTTCATTACAAATTAGCAACGGTGTCTGATATGTTGATGAGTTTGATTGATGAATATCATCAGTACAGTTCACTAACTAACCTCTCAAAACACTAGAGAATTCTTGAAACAATGCAGAGTTTATTTTGAAGTCCTCTGGCCCTCCCAAAAAAAAAAATGCTTTATCAAAAATAACAATCAGGTTTTTGTGGATCTGCAGTTTTATTACTGAACAGGTCAGACGCTCTGTCAAACCATAACTCTCTTATTTGCTCCTCTATTTGCTCAGGCGTTCATGCTTCTCTGTGACCTGCTGATGATCTTCAGTCACCAGCTGGTTTCCGGCGGCAGGGAAGGCCTCCAGCCGCTGGTCTTCAACCCAGACAGCACTCTGCAGAACGAGCTCCTCAACTTCGTCCTGGACCACGTCTTCATCGACCAGGATGATGAGAGCCAGAGCATGGGTGAGAGACGGAGAAAGACAGTTTTTTACCGGGCATTTTGTTTTAATGAAACCACAAATTGTGTCACATTTAATGATTAATAAGCTTAAAAGATATTTTGACAAATTAACTACTAAATGACCCCACTTGTTCAGTCTATTCTTCTTGTGTATAACTTCTCTCCACTTCTGCGAATGCGCCTGTAGAGGGAGACGAGGAGGACGAGGCCAACAAGATCGAGGCTCTCCACAAGAGGAGAAACCTGCTCGCTGCTTTCTGCAAACTCATCATCTACGACATTGTAGACATGCCCGCTGCTGCCGACATCTTCAAACACTACATGAAGGTGTGTGTTCATCTGTACTTAACATAAAACAGACCATGACAATCCATGAAACCACAACCAAACCAAAATTGTGTAATCGTGCACTGTTTGTTTTCTCTGCCTCAGTATTATAATGATTATGGAGACATCATCAAAGAGACTCTCAGTAAAACCAGACAGACGGACAAGATTCTCTGTGCCAAGACACTCATCCTCAGTTTGCAGCAGGTGAGACAGTGAAACGCGTCACGTAAAGGCTTGTAACAATGCACTCTTGAGGTCTTGACTGCGCTCATGTGCAAACGTACAAAGAGCCAACTGTTAACGTGCAAATTCCTCTGTGTGTGTGTGTGTGTGTGCGTGCGTGTGTGTGTGTTTCAGCTGTTCAACGAGCTGCTGCAGGATCAGGGTCCCAACCTGGACCGAACATCATCTCATGTGAGCGGCATCAAAGAGCTGGCCCGCCGCTTCGCTCTCACCTTCGGCCTGGATCAGATCAAGACCAGAGAGGCTGTGGCCACGCTGCACAAGTAAGAACCATGATCTGTTTGTGGCATAAGGCGGGGCTAACAGCTGCAACCAGACAGGGAGGAAGTGAAGAAAAACTGAGTTGTTAAAAGTAAATGTGCAGCTTTTACAAAGCTGCATTAGTCAGATTTAGAAATTAGATCTTCTATCGGGTTAGGGATTAGGTGTCAGGTTCCATACGGGGTTCAGAAAGACCAAATTAAACACGGACAAATAAAATGATGATGACCCAGGTTGCTACAGGGTCAAAGAGGAATTAGATATTTTACTAGGAATTGTCAATTCATCATCTAATAGACTGAAGCCAAAGCAAGAACAACAAAGTGACTTAAAAGTTGAACAGAAGAGTTCAAGAGTTTAAATGTTATAAATGTAAAAAAAAAAAAGGGAAAAAATGTTGTCTGCTGGCAATATCAGAGGTTTTCTATTTCTGTAACTCTTGGTATCTTTGGGACTTACTCTATTTTGCTCTGTTCCTTTTTTCTAACTGTCACCTTTCTGTCTTTGTTTCTCTCTCTCTCTCTTCATCATGTATCAGGGATGGAATAGAGTTTGCATTTAAGTACCAGAATCCCCGAGGACCAGAGTTTCCTCCTATCAACCTGGCCTTCCTGGAGGTCCTGAGTGAATTCTCCTCTAAACTAATCCGCCAGGACAAAAAGACAGTGTAAGTGTCCAGTCATATCATCACACTATATTGTTCACATAGATTAAAGATCCTTTACTGTCTTGTAATGAAAAGTTATTCATAAATAAATCCCCATGGAGTAAGTGGTATCATCCTGAGTCAAGTTCAATTGCTGGATTTCTCCTCAGCCACTCGTATCTGGAGAAGTTCATGTCCGAGTCGATGTCGGAGCGTCGGGAGGACGTGTGGCTGCCGCTGATCTCCTACAGGAACAGCCTGCTGACAGGGGGAGACGAGGACCACATGTCCGTCACGTCAGGCTCCAGCAGCAAGACCGGCTCAGTCCGCAGCAAGAAGGGGCGACCGCCGCTACACAAGAAACGCATCGAGGGTGAGCAGACAGTAGAGGCTAGCGTTACGCTGTTTGTTTGGCTCGGCTGCACTGAAACCATTACGGGAAAGGAGACATGTACGCGGTTACCTACCACTGCGTTGCTGAAGCTGTGGACTTTCTCTGTGTTCGTTTGCAGAGGAGAGTAGTGTGGAGGGCTCGTGGCTGATGCGTAACGACACCCTACAGACACCGGGGGCGCTGCAGACCCCTCAGCTCACCTCAACAGTCCTCAGAGAGAACAGACCGGCAGAACACTTGCCAGACCCGGACTCAGAACCCGGATCAGAGAACGACTTCGTACACAAGTGAGATCATTCACATACCGTGCACACGCATGTACTGTTCATCCACATACAAATGCTGAAATATAGCATTTGTGTCAGTCAGCATCTTTCTTCCATTTACTCCTACATATTGAACTGATGTGTATTACTGTGAAAATCCAGCTTTTTGTCTGCCTGTCTGCAGTCCTCAGATGCAGATGTCGTGGCTCGGTCAGCAGAAGATGGAGGAAGTGAACAGGAAGGACCGGACGGGCATGAACTACATCAAGTCACGCAGCAATCAGGGCGTCCGGCAGACTGTGTAAGTGTGTTTAGCCTTTACGGCATCGGCTACAGTAGATCCATGATGCTTGGTGAAACCTGGATCACAAACTTTGTGTGATAAATTAACTGATAACAAGAAAAAATAAACTGTTCCTTGCCTCCGACTCTTTAGGCGCGGGTTGATGGAGGATGACGCAGAGCCGATCTTCGAAGATGTGATGATGTCGTCGCGGGGTCAGCTGGAAGACATGAATGAGGAGTTTGAAGACACTATGGTGATCGACCTGGTCAGTAACATCGCTTCCTCTTGAACTGTGACTTTCCACAGAAGCACTGAGGACCCTTTTAACTTTTGGCTTTTTTCCTTCTCAGCCGCCATCGAGGAACAGACGTGAAAGAGCAGAATTAAGACCCGACTTCTTTGACTCTGCAGCAATGATTGAGGACGAGTCGGTGAGTAAGACTTTGTACACTTTGTCATTTATGTAAATAGAGCTGAAACAAGGAGTCAGTTAATAGATGAGAACAAATGACAGAAGAAACGAATCTGCAGATTATTCTGTAATCATAAATTTCTTATTTAATCTCAAATTACATACAGTATTGAACGTTCTGTAAACTTTCACATCACAGTTTAAAGCCACTATGTGTAGAATTAGAGCTTTTTGACTTTGGAGCCCTCTAGTGGAAATATTAAAAAAGACACTGCTATGCACACTGCTTACTGTTTTTCTGACATTGTTTTGGTCCATTGTTCCAGGGATTCAGCATGCCCATGTTCTGATCCGGAATGAGGTAAAGATCCTGAGTTCAGGATCCAAATCAGGAGTACAGATGAGGGGAGGGGTCTAACCCAGATCACCTGCCAGTCAAACTCTTAAGAAGAAGAAGAAAAAAAACATTGTTGAAGTACTTTTCTCTTTCTGTAAGACATGATGGAAGGATGTTTGTCAAGCGGATCTACTGATGGATCCAAAATCGGCTGGATCTCACCTGGAAGCATTAAGCGAGGATCCGCTCTGTTTTTATCAGACGAGCTGGAGGATCCAGAACCTAGTCCGGATTATTCAAGAGCTTCATCCTGCTCCTACTCTTCCTCCTGTTCCTCCTCAGCCTGTTGGTTTAGCTCTTCTTAGCGGTAGCTCTGACGGCGCTCTGGCTGCGTAATCCTGCAGCCAGCCAATGAGTACTCGCAGTTTTTACGGTTTTCTGTTACACAGATGTAAAGTTGTTTGGTTCCGCTCGCGATCAGCAGCACAGAGCAACGTAACACTCTGTACAGCCCCCCCTTGTTTTGGTGTCGCACTTCGATCCGTCTGGTTAAATCCAACATAGAGAGGATCTCAGTACTAAATGTTCTATATCTTTGCTCTTACTACCACCCACCCACCCCTCTCTCTCCTCTCTCTCTCTCTCTCTCTCTCTCTGTTCGCCATCTGAGTCCTTGTGTGTGGTGGTGCTGGTGTGTGATATGTGTGTAAAGTGTTGGTGGTGATGATGATGGTTGAGTAGTCGCACATGCACACAGAGGTCAACAGCTGTAGGCCGACCTGGAGGAAGTGATGTAACTGTCTTGTGTGTGATGTCAAAGCAAAAGCGAGTGTTGTCGTTTGACGGTGAAGCCGCACCCTTTACCGCCCTCAGACAGAAGCCCCACCCTCTCAAATCTTTGAAACGTTCTGTACACACACACACACACACGACCTGAATAATGGCTTTTTGAAGTAAAAAAGTTTTAAAAAAAGACAATAAACATATTTTGAATTCTGTAGCTTTAGTACTAAAGTTTTAAATCAAGTGTGTTTTTGTTTTTGTCTGATGTTTGTACAGCTTTTTCTTGAATATGTATCTTGTTCGTTGCCAAATTGTGGCCTACATACTTACAGTATATTCCAGCCCCTCCCCCTCCACCTGTAAGTCATATCTAACGGTTACCAAGCTCAGATTGTTGCTGTGGGACACCAGCTTTTAAGCGCTGTATGGTCTGATTGTAATCGTTTCACAGTTCAGTATTACAGCAGATTATTTGTTCGGTTTCTTCATCTTACAGGTCATAATCAAGTTACTTCAATTTTTACACCTGCAGAAACAGTGTTAACTGATCCAGAGCTGAAGATTTGTTGTTATCATTGTTCATATCCAGTGCAGTGATGGATCTTTATGTCTGACAGATTTGTTTGAATGTGTTTTGAATGTGTCCAGCCATATCTTTATTCACCCTCTGTTGGTTAATCAGTCTTTTACTTTTCCTCATTGGCTGGCTCAGCAGTCCTCCTGTAAATATCAGAGACAATTGGATCTTCTCTGCAGTGCAGTTGACATCAGTTGCCCTAAAATGCTCTAAAAGCCAGTTTTTTTTTTTCTGTGAACCTAAATTCTTTTTAATAAAATAAAATCTGTAATCAATTTACGGACCGGTGTTTGTGTGTCTCACGTCCTCGGTATTTGTTCAGAACAGCTGCAACAGTTTTCAGCTTTTTCAGAGATTTCATCGTCAATTTCATCTCATGACATTTCATTCTTGACCCGGGAAGCAGCAGCAGACTCAAGGCCCACTTACTCTCTTGTTCTAGAGTTTTTGACCCTATAACACAGTCCCATGGAGCAGGTCTACTGGGTACAGGCTCATTTGACCCCTTCATTTAACCATTAAAAGACAAAGCAACCACATAAACACTCAAAATGACGACAAAGAGCCAATGATCACAAGTGCATGCAAAACAATCAGAGACGCAACGTTGTCATTTTTACACATCACTTTTTGTATGGTTGTTCATATTTACATATATTTTGTATGAATGAAATAGAAAATGTTGATTGGTTATTTTCAGAGCTGCTGGTAGATTGAATTTTTTTTTTTTTTTTTGCCATGCTTGCTGTTTTAGTTGCACTTAGTTTAAATTAGCTTTAGCACTGGCTGTAGCTTCATATTTGCCATACAAAGATGAGTGACATCAGATAATTTTCTCATTTAACTCCCAGCAGTGAAAGATTTTGTTCCTTAAACACCAACCGAACTTCTGCATTTCATTTTTAATTCATAACTGCTTGACTATTTCAGCCTTCTCTCATAGTCCTTCAGTACCTCTGAATGTTCACATACATTGGACAAAGCAGCCATCCACTTACTCCATATCTCATTTTATTTTTCTGATCAATTCTTATTTATATTTGTCAAAAAACACTAAGTTGACAACATATACTACATCATTGGTAGAATTTAATCAAACGCACACAGTGGTGTCCTTGATTTATTTTACAGATGGCAGAGCAGAGCCTGCCCGAGACAGAAGGCACAGTTCCAAGTTGTGAAAATGACTTTTTCTTGACCTTAACGGAGGATATCAAACAGAGGGAGCACAAACTACTGTACAACCTAGACAAACTTAATACAGTACATCAGTGGGGTTTGGAAATACCGTACATGACAACAGACCACAGCATGTTTGCATTTTGCTGTCGATAGTTGCCTGTGGTTTTTAAAAATGCATATTATTGGCAACATGTAATCTGCCCTTTCAGATACAGCCTTGTTTTTAGAATATCCAATCGCACCAACAATAGTGACCAATATGGCCACTACTGACATGATAGTCATTTAAAATGTGTGTGACTATTCCATTCAGATATCGTAAAATGTGTTCAGCTTTTCCCATGAACATCTTGCATATCAGTGGTGAAGATGTAAAAGTAAATATACACGTCCTGATTTTGTTTACAGAGCTCTAACATTTCCCACAAATCCTAAAAAATCCCCACAGCTTGAGGCTGATGCAGTTTATAGTTCAAAAAAATAGCTGGGAGGAAATCTGGAGCCACTATTAAAGCAGGAACAAGATCAAGGCGTGTATCTCCCGTGTTGCTTTCAGTGGAGTGGTAAATGAGTTTTAAACAACAGCAGCAAGGAGAAACTGTGAAATGAAACATGACAACTAACATCTGCTGAGCAGGCTACCAAAGTCGTCATCCCGGGTCACCACTGCAGTTCATTTGTTTCGTTTGAATACTAGTGAAATCCCACAGCGAGTGCCTTTAGGTAGTGTTAATGTGGAAACTGTCTGGGTGTGTTTCACAGAGGAATGTTGGCGTGTTTCTTCCAGGGGTTGACTTGCTTCTTGCTGGCCAGCACTTCCAGATCTCTGCAGATCTTCTTGCGAGTGGTCGACGGCTCGATGATGTCATCCACAAAACCTAAAACGAAGATTAGGACAGTCACAGAGAAGTGTATCATGTATTATATTTGTTTATATTTTTTGGGGGGAAAGTTTACCTCTGACAGCAGCTGGGAAAGGGTTGGCAAACTTCTCCACGTATTCAGCCTCTGCCTCCGCTTGGTTCTCCTTCCCTCTGAAGATAATCTGAACAGCACCCTGAGAAAAAAAAGCAGAACAGAACATGCGCAATGTCAAATCAAGAGAGAGATAGAGTCAAAACAAAAAGAATCTGCGTGTTTGTACCTTAGCACCCATGACAGCAACCTCGGCCGTGGGCCAGGCGTAGTTCACATCTCCTCTCAGGTGTTTGGAGCTCATCACATCATAGGCTCCTCCATAAGCCTGACATGCACACACAGACATACTGAGTCTCAGTCATGTCACACTGAACAATATGATGGCTTTTTTTCTAATCTGAAAACCACTGATTTTATTTTTATACACGACAACATGAATTCTCTACCGACAGAGCTCCCCCTGCATTGACAATAAAAAAGTGTTAATTTGCCTTAAGCAAGTTGAAAATACTGTAGCAGGCAGCATCTCTTCAGAAAATATGTCAAGTAGTGATGAAGCAGTGCATGTTGCAATGCAAACTCTGCACTTCCTGCAGCTGCTTCACAGTCAAAGTACTTCAGTGAAGGAAATTTATAATGACCTTTGCGATGAGGAAGCAGCAGGATGTGTTGGGTTACAGTCACTGGCAGCCACTTAGAAACCTCACGTTAGCATCTAACATGAGGTTTTAATTAATCCCACGCACCTTTCTGGTAATGATGGTTATTTTTGGAACGGTTGCCTCTGCAAAAGCAAACAGCAGTTTGGCTCCGTGTCTGATGATGCCTCCATACTCCTGAGCGGTACCTGATGACAACCAACAGTGTGAATTTACAGATATGACACAGACCATGTTTCAATGTAAAGAGGTTATTGAGGAATACCTGGCAGGAAACCTGGCACATCCACGAAGGTGATGATGGGAATGTTGAAAGCATCACAGAAGCGAACGAAGCGGGCTCCCTTCACTGAGGAGTTGATGTCCAAACAACCTGATGCACAAGACAGAAATAAATTAATTTCCTAAGACATTAAGAAATCATTTATGCCTTTCTTTCTTTACTCACCAGAAGCCACTTTGGGCTGGTTACCCACAATGCCCACGGTGCGTCCATTCATGCGGGCGAATCCCACCACAATGTTCTTGGCGTAGTTGGGCATGATCTCGAAGAAGTCCTTCTCATCCACTATCTGAACAGGTGCATGAAGAAAGGAAACTATTACTACTTACATGAGATGTAGGTGCACACATTAGAGTGCGTGTGTGTGTGTGTGTGTGTGTGTGTGTGTGTGTGTGTGTGTGTGTGTGTGTGTGTGTGTGTGTGTGTATACATACTGCTTGAATGATGTCCAACATGTCGTAGGCTTTAGTCGACTCAAACGGGACGATAGTGTCCAATGAAGTCACCAGACGATCACTGAAAAAGAAACGAGATATCAGACACAAGTTGAAAATAAAAACAGATATTCTCTCACGCAGAAAGGTGATCGGTTGTTTTGTGAAGTGGAGGTAAAGATGATTGGTTACCTGGGGTCGTGGCACTCCCTGATAGGGGATGGATCCTGATTGCTGAGCGGCAGGAAGTTGAAGAACTCTCGCAGGCTGAGGAGGGCTTCGACGTCATTCTCAAAAGCGTGATGAGCCACGCCTGACAACAAAACATGAAATGAGAGTATTTAGAATCGGAAGTATCTTAAGTGTCTGAATCAAGGAGGTGGTCACAGGTGAGCTACTGCAAGATTTACATGTTGATTTGATACTTTACACTAAAAATGTTGGAGGTGAAGATGATTTATAAAAACTCAACAAGAAAACCAGGAGAATTAAATGCCTTAACATGTAAACTAACCTGACACGCTGGTGTGTGTTTTAGCTCCACCAAGCTCCTCTTGAGTCACGTCTTCGTTGGTGACAGACTTCACGACATCCGGTCCTGTGATGAACAGGTATGATGTGTCCTATACACACGCACAAACACATACATTACACACACACACACACACACACACACACGCGCACACACGCACACAGGCACACACGCGCACACACGCACACACACACACACACACACACACACACACGTCAAACTGGCATTTGGAAATACTGAAACATTTTGGTTGCCTTCTGTCGCTAACATAAAATGAAAGCAGAGCAGGGATTAGTATGTCAGCTGTATTTTTGTGGGTCCTCAATACCTTCACCATGAAGGTGAAATCTGTCAGCGCGGGAGAGTAGACGGCCCCTCCTGCACAGGGACCCATGATGAGGGAGATCTGAGGGACAACTCCTGAAGCCATCACATTCCTCTGAAAAAGGAAAATGTTTATTTCAAAATGTTAACAGTGGGAATATGTTAATCCCACAAAAATATAAGGTGCCTACAGTCACTGAGGAAAGACTCAGATCTTGAGGTTTGGTAGGTGTGATTTTGATATTAAGATTTCAGTTAATGAGCAGTGACGTGCAAAGACTCCACAAAATGACCACACCAGGAAAATATCTGCATATCCAGCCAGAGACTCCACTCCCTCCTGGATCCGAGCTCCTCCAGAGTCGTTCAGCCCGATGACCGGGGCGCCAACCGTCATGGCCTGATCCATGATCTGAGCACAGAACATTTGAAAAGTCTGAGTTCAAACATGAAAAGCCACTGACAAAATACAAATATACTAACAGACAAAACATGCTCAGAGTGCACAACGAGGTTATGTTTTAAAATATGAATTGGTGATAAGGTTCCTGGTGGTTTCACCAACCTACCTTACAGATCTTCTGTGCATGAGCTCCAGACAGACTGCCACCAAACACTGTGAAGTCCTGAGACAAACAGAATATTATACAAGCGAAACGGAGCTGCTCTGCATTTCAAAAATTTACAATTTCCTACAATATAGTTATGTATTATGTGTTGTACCTGACTGAATACATAGACCAGTCGCCCATTGATCCTGCCTCGGCCTGTCACGACGCTGTCACCCGGGAACTAAGACAGCGAGAGAGAAAAAGATATGCTAACAATAAAATTTCAAAACCCAAGAGGAGGGAACTGTTGCGAACTTTAATTGGACGGAATAGGATTTGACCTGTCACCTTGTTTCTGTCCTGCTCCATGCTGAAGTCAGAGCAGCGATGCTCCACAAACATGTCCGTCTCCACAAAGGACTCATGGTCCAGCAGCAGCTCCACTCGCTCCCTTGCTGTCAGCTTACCCTGCAACACACACACACACACACCCAGTCACTACATTGTGATTGTGCAATTTGAATATATATATATATATATATATATATATATAAAAAAGGCACTGTGGTCAGTGTTGCAAATCATTTAGTAGAGCTGCTTTATATTGGTCACCGGTATCAAATATTGGTCCGATACCACTGCTACCTTGAGGTCAGGGATTGCTGTTTCCCTACAAATTGAGTCGGTAGCTGATCATGAAATCTTTAATAACACCATCAGACAGATCAGTATGATCCCAAGCAATTCAACCGATCAGCCAAAAGCAGAGATTCCTGTCCTCCATTTAACTAACTAACTACAGTTTCTCAAGTGATTTTCCACAAATTTTAATATATTCTTATATAAAATTGCATACATAAATCTTAATAGGGAATTTTATCAGTGTTGCTGATAAACAGTTGATCTTGGATTTGCAGGTACAGCCACCTGCCAAATAATTTTACCCAGCAAAGCAGAGCAACATCCCTAATAACTATTACATTTTACCAACAAAATAGCACTAATGATCCTCTATAGTATCTTTTAGGCACAGAAATGCACGTCATGTTGCCTGTACTGTAACATTGGATACTGGGACTGTCTTTTTCAAATGCCAGAGGACTATAGGAATATGTTTTGGGGTTTTTTGTTGTTTGAGCTTTAACTTCTATCTGAAGTTGGCAGAGGATTAGTACCTTGCTCAAGGGCACTGAGAGGTGGATGTTGCTGCAAGTGTCTCATGCGCCACTGAGCAACACATTATCCAAGAAGAGCAAGAAAGTTGGTTTGTGAAGATAATTTAAATGTGTTGTAGGGAAAACAGTGAACACTCCAGCAGTAACCACGGACTTAGAGCCTCTGAGCCAGGCATTTTACCCATCAACCCCTCCTGTTGTCAATGTGGCCACAGCAAATTAGACTAAAAGCCCGCAAGCATGCTCAAGTTAATGCATGTTAACATAAAGACATAAAGCAAATGTTAGCTGACTTTACCCTTTTGTGTTGTGCATCTATTCTCTTCTGACCTCCCCCGACTAGGGCCGCCTTTCGTTTAATGTCAATCCTCTCCTTAACGGACAGGTGGCTGACCGAGTACCAGCGGCTGTCCCGTTGCAGGCTCGTCTGCGGCACTGAAGCAGCGACTGCGCCATGTTTCACTTGAGCCAAACTCCTGAAAGATATCTTCAACCCATTTATCAGTCCGCAGCTGCTTCGAGCCACACTGAAGGCCGCCATCATGGCTGCGCGTGTTCTCGGATGACAGCGGCCGGGGCATGAAAGGCAGAGATTTGAGCCAATAGCGAAAGGGGGACGCGCTCTGACAGCCAATCAGAGAGAAAGAAGTTGTAGCTCTGGCTGATGGGCGGGACCCAAAGGGAATCGGGTTTTCCTGTAGTTCATAGGGGCCGAAATCTGAAAGTCAAGATATTGGGACAATTTCCGCCCTGAATTTATTTTGTCAGGTAAACTTTCCCATTTGCTTGTCATCGTTTTCACTGCTTGGCAATTTTTGCTCCTAAACATTGCCCTAACCGGGCATGTTGTTCAGGGAAATGTGAGCTCAAAAATAATTGCTGCGAGTCCTGCGACCCTAGGGGGTGAGGGCTGCCTGAAAGGTCTAACGCGGGGTAAAAATAACCCCAATTAAAATCCAAATACTATATTTTCATGTCAACCATTAGTTATGCAGCAGGCAATGTTTCACACGAGTATGCTGCCCTGTAGAAACATGTGTAAGACATATAAATTATGCTTTAAACAGACATACTTATATATACTATATAGAGGTTATACCATCAGGACAGAAATAACCAGTGTGAGTGAAATGATGTATGGAATATAAGAACATCACTCTCATCATCATTTAATTAATAATTGCACTGGAAAACAAGGTCTGGTCCAGAGATATCTTTGAGTCTTTGACAAAAACAAATACCAGAATAGTTGTTAATTAATTTTCGGTCAACTGACTTATGATTTCAGCTGTACTCCAAGAATCCAATTGTATACGTCTTTCGTATTTTTATATGTAAGAACGTGCATTTAAATATCTTGTAAGTAAAACTATCAAAGAACTGTTTTTGGGCCAAAAGTAGAATATTTCCCTCTAAATTTTAGCAAGCTGATCGAGTTTCAACCCTCAGCTGCACTTTTCTGCAGTGTGATTCAGTGCCGATTAATCCTTTGAAAAATTTAGTTTATTAGAACGAGAACTGGTAAAAGCCGATGATATGGCTCCATGCTTTGATCTTTATTCTTCTTTATCTTTTATCTTTCATTGTCCTCTTATGAACAAAATAAATGAATTGTTACTTTTAATTCAGAAGTTGTTTATGACAATAAATAAAGAAAGTGAACGAGGGCACTAGAATACGCTGTGAAGGCTTCGTACACTACGGTAACCAGGGTAACTAGAGGAAGTCTCGCGTGATGATCATCCTGTCGAGAGGGGTTGATGCGAGGAAAAGTGGAAAATCGAATGCTTGATGCAATTGTAAAACGGCTAGTTAGCTATGTTTCGGTCAGCACTCGCCAAGTATTATAGTAAAACGTATCAAAATCGAAGGATTTCAATTTACAGCTTGTTTTTCCCTCCTGTGCGTGAGGTATAAGGCGGCCCTAGGAGGGATAGTGATACGGTTGATTTTTCGCTAGCTAAATTGGCCAGCCATGCTATTGCTAGCTGGTTAGCTTTGTTTACATCAAGTGCGCGCCTGCGATCTGTTAGCTAATTGCTAACCAAACAAACTTGCGATCTTAGCAGCAGCTCAGCGTTCAGTTAGACATCGGCACGGAGACAGTGTTGGATAGTAAACTGGCTCTATGGCTAACATCGACCATCTCTCGTGTAAAACGTTTGGCTGATGTCGTAAGCTAACGTTAGCTCCATAATGCTAACCATGGGTCGTTTGATCATTTGGTTCTTCGTTAGCTGTTAAGCAACGTTAGGGATAATGTGAGTTACTATAACATAGGGTCGAACTGGTCCGAATTAACAGAAACTTTAATTGTGATCTGACAGATCTCGATGGTGAATAGTAGCGACTACCGGTGATGCTAACTTTAGCTAGCCACCTGCCGAGCTAACGTTGTGCGCGTTTATTGATAACCGCTTCACCATGCTCGTTGTCTATTATTGTGTCTATTATTAATTCGTATGTCTGCATTGACACACTGGAGTGACTGATTGTTGCACCAGCAGGCCAGTTTATATTTCCTCCATCCACCCTGAGACTCGGCTATCTTTAGCTCCGTCGTAGCGAGTGGCTGGATTTTTTTCCCGGGCCGTGTTTCCCTGAGGCTGCGGAGTAAACCGCTATGAACCCCGTTAATGCAACCGCTCTGTACGTGTCTGCGAGCCGGGCCGTGCTGCAGTGTGACCCGCGGCAGCCACAGACCTTCGCAGAGATGTACACGCTACTGCCCTTCTTTCGACAGTCCCTAGCATGCCTTGTCTGTGGTAAGCATCCTGAAAATATTAGTACATCACTACATGATTATCCTGTTTCCTACCGCTAATTGGTTTAACTGTACTACACTGGACGAGCGTTTCATAACCTTACTATTCATATTGATTAAAGTGTCCGTGGGCGTGCGTGTGCTCGCAGCAGTTGACACGATTTGTCGTGCTCACCACCGTGGTCTCCTTAGCAACCGAGGCTGAGCCCCAGTCATCTGTTCTCTTGTCAAGACAGATGACTCCTCTGCTGTTGTGCCTGCTGCAGAGCCATGTGTTTCCTATTCATGCCTTATTTACTCACCCCGCTTAGCTAGTGGAATATAAACACTGGCCCAGCTTGTATTTAGAGATGGGCAATATTTGCAAAGTGATATATGACGATATTTATGACCTCCATTGAATATTTATGTTTTTTTGGCATGATTATTTGTGCTTTCATACATTATTTAACCTGAACTGTTGGTTGGATGATGTAAGGAGTAAAAATCAGTATTGCCAACATAATGATTAAGCAGTTTGGAGTCTTCTTTGTTTATTTCAATAAACTGGGACAGATAAGTTACAAAAAAGTCCAAATACACCCACATTTAAGGTGTAGAAACAAATAAAATCCCAGATGAGTAATACTGTTATTGATTTCCCTGCTCTTTTTGATCAGTGCATCAGTTGGTACATTGAGCTGAATCAATACAGTTCATAAATTGTTGTCAGTTGACAGAATATTGTTTGGCATCTATTTTGAAAATCTATTAGGTGTTAATGTAATTTTTCAAGCAACCACTCCAGCTTCTCATTTGTGGGCATTTTCTCCCCATCTCTGTTTTCTGTCACTGTAAACCTAATGTCTTCGAATTTTGGACTTTTGGTAAGCGAAAACAAGATTTAGAAGAAGTCACGATAGGCTCTGGGAAATTGCAATAGGAACACCAATGGTTAATGGAGAAAATAAGAGGAAGATTAAACAATTCATCTGGTAATTATGATGTTTTTCTGTAGCGGCATGATGGTGAATGGAAATGGCTTTAAATGACTCAGGTACAGCTAGTTGATTGTGTCATATTTGCTGTGCGTAAGCACAACGTGCATAAACAAGTGGATTAACACCTCGCTCTTGTTTTTGTCTCAGGTAAACTGCTCCAGGATCCCATTTCCCCAACACATCCAGAGTGTCAGCATTACGTCTGCTTGGGCTGTAAAGGCCAGAAGATGCAGATCAGGCCATCGTGCAGCCGCTGTAAGGACTATTCCAGCTTCCAGGAGAACAAACAGCTCTCCCTGCTTGTTCAGTGCTACAGGAAGCTTTGCCTCTATGTAACTCATTCACCGTTGCTGCAGTTGGTCAGCAGTCATGCGGGAGGATCTCCAGAGGTTATGGCCTTGCTAGAGGAGGTGCTGATGTCACACGAAGAGGACATAGAGACAGAGGACCAGAGCCTAGCACAGGAAGATGTGACTCCTTCTGCCCCTGACTCACTTACCCCCACAGAGGCACCACCTGTTCCTGCAGAGCTCTCAGCTGTACCCCAGAGTTCCTCCTCTGACCCTCCCTGTTCCAATGGGCCGCAGGGATGCAATGGAGAAGTGCTGGAGGAGCTGGACCCCTCTTCTCCTGAGCTGGAAGTATGTGAGTTGGTAGAAGAACAGCCACAGACACCCCTGTCTGTTTCCAATACTGGTTGTAGTGGTCTGGAACTGAGTCTGACCACTGGACCTTTAGCCCCAACTCCAGGCACTGTGTGCTCACTCAGGGATGGGGAATCTAGCAGCAGGGAGCTGGAGGAGGGGGAGGTGTTGCTCCTCAGTGTGGAGGAGGTGTTACAGACTTTGGATCCCCTTCAGCCCAGTCGAGATTCTCCTCACACACAGCCAGACAGGACACACCCTCACACACACATAGCCACGGACAGAGCACACGCTCAAATGTACATACAGCTGGATGCAGCTCATAACTACACACAGATTCAAACGGACAGGACTAACACAATAGCAAGCCATGGTGCTCATATACATACATCCTCCTTTGATCCCCCTCCAACCTCCAAACCCCCGCCAGTCCGCCTTAACCGTAAACGGTCTCGTTCAGAGAGTGATAGGGAAAAGGTGAAACCCCTCCCTATCACCTCCATCCTACAGGGCTCATCTTCAAATTTACACACTCCAAAGCCCTCTCATACACTGCACACACAACCACCCACACCCTCCTTAACTGTACCAGCACACACATACTCATCCCTTCCCAATGGGGCACCTCCCAAGCCCAGCCGCCCTGCACCCAACCACAGTAAAGCTGCCAGGAAGCATGTTGATCCGGGCCCTAAGAAGCAGCATGCCAAGGCCCGCAGTGGCGGAGGCTCCAAAACTAAGGATCGAAGCAAAGACCAGCGGTTGATGGCCGGCTGCCTGGTGCCCCCAGCACCTGTCAGGCCTCCGTACAAGAAGCCAGTGGAGAAGAAGGGCTGTAAGTGTGGCAGGGCCACCCAGAATCCCTCTGTGCTGACCTGTAGGGGGCAACGCTGTCCCTGTTACTCAAACCGCAAGGTGAGACTATGATCATTGCGTACATGGAATTTATTAATGTATAATGCCATCATTAAGTGATATGATGTAGATTATTGTTGCAACTTTTTCATGTAGTGTAAGTGTAAACATTTGTGAATGATACTATCATACTATTTTTAGTTTTTTTTCATTTTATTTAAAGATGTTTTTGATTTTATTTGTACATTGCCATGATTGTTAATTCAGAAAATGTGATTTATGTGATCTAAAAACCAAGCTTAATATTGAATCCTGACTAAATTTTTTAAAGATTTTATCTGACATTAGTGTGATGCAAATAGGCAAATGTCCTTATCTCTTCTGTCATCTTTCTCAGGCGTGCTTGGATTGTATCTGTCGAGGTTGCCAGAACTCCTACATGGCCAACGGTGAGAAGAAGCTCGAGGCCTTTGCTGTGCCAGAGAAAGCCTTGGAACAGACACGGCTCACGCTCGGCATCAACCTCACCAGCATCACGGCGGCCGCGGCGCTCCGCAACCCGGCAACCACCAGCATCCGTGCAAACACCCTCCTCAACGTCGCCACAGCAACAGGAACCCCTGTAGCTACAGCCTTCCTGGCCCCAAGCCCCCCACAAGAGCCCAACTATGAGGACAGCCTGGAGCTGCTGATTGGATGAGAGGCTGGGACTCCAAAAACAGACAGCTCGGTGCTGATTGAATGTGACGGCTGATCATTGTGTCTGTCAGACAACCTGTACCTTCCCCTCTCAACAGGGGAGGCAATCTAAGGCAGCTATGGGTCTGTCCTGTCCTGTAACCTGCTCTTCTCGTTTATTGGAAAATGCTGAGTAGTAAGACTAGCATGGGTGTGCCAAAGCCTCCTGTATTGTGCCTGTGTGCCGGTGTGTATTGTTGCCTGTCTGTAGTTAAACACTTATACTCGGTTCCACAGCTGTTCTGTACTTCAGAGGTGCTTTTTGTTCATAGACCACAGACATACTGTAAGAGGCAATAGGAACCCATACCAGGTTTTGTGTTTCGTTAGTATGTGCGCACAATTATAAATCCAAGTGTGTGTGTAAGTGTGATTTTTTTTTTTTTCTTTTTTTTTTTCTTTTTTGGTGCATAATGACAAAAAAAACTGCATCATCACATCTCTTTTACTTGTCACAGCATTTTCCATGTTTAAGTATTGCTCCATGCTTGAATGCATCATTGGTATCAGGACGACCCTTACTAACCCATAACCGTATATGTGTTCACACCTTAATTGTGAATGACTTTTTGTGACTAATCTATGGAGAACTTCTAACACAAGACTGTATTGCCTTTTTCTATCTCATTAACTCACTCAATCCAAGTACTGTTGGCTGTTAATGAATTTGTCTTAATGAACTTGACTGATGCAGGCATTGTACAGGCAGCGAGATAATGTCAAAGCACTTGGCTGGCTCCACGATTTCCCTGTACGTGTGTAAGTGTGTGTGTGTGTGTGAGTGTATGTGCCTGCTGAGATTTACTGTAGTGTCAGTGGGGAGGTGGATGGTGGGTTGTAAGCACTTAGTCTGATTGATTGGCCAAATTACAACAAAAACCATTTTTGGTTACCATAGCAATAGGAGCACCAACAAGGAGCCTCCCAGCTCTCATGTACACATGCTGTTGTTTACAGTATTATTACTTGTAAACTATGACTGTCTTCTAAAATATTACACCATCATGTTTTGATTATGGGATTGTACATGACTGTGTGTGTGTGTGTTTAGATAAACTGAAGCCATAGGTTGTCATTAACAAGACAAAATATCCTCTGTGTCCATTTTTTTCCCCACAGTTGTAGTGTCCTGATTGATTAGAGACCAACTCAAGAGACTATTTTTGATACCAAGTGTTTGAGATTTGGTACCTGTGTGTGTGTGTGTGTGTGTGTGTGTGTGTGTGTGTGTGTGTGTGTGTGTGTGTGCGCGCGCGCACGGGCGTATGTGTGTGTGTGTGTTTTGGTTAAAGCACCTTGAAGCCCTTCATATAACCCAAGAGGCTGTGTATTGTCTGTGTTTGTGTTTACTGTCTCAGCTGTAACTACAACATGTTTTTCAGTCCAGTCATGGTGACCAAAAAGAGACTGAAGGAAAGAGAGAGTGAGGACTCAGGCTGACCAAACAAACACCTTGGTTCCCCACTCATAGGCCAGGAAGTAGCAGGTGGATTACAGTATGATCAGCAAATATGATCTATCTTCCTGCGTATGTGTGTGTGTGTGTGTATGTTTCAAAATGTATTTCTTTTGGGCATTACTTGAACCCTGATTAGTTTTTGGTATTGTTTTTTTTTTTATGTAAAAACTCTTGTTTGAGGAGTGACTCTTATTATTGCTGAAACATTCACTGCCATAATATGGAAACATGTAATACAACATGAATTAAATGATAGTTTTTTACTTTTTCAGTTTTGTGTCGTTTTTGTGTAGAGGGGGTATCTGACTTCAAGCAAACTTCAGTGTGGCTCAACACCACATCCTGATAAACCATAACTATGAACACAGGAGTAGATGGAGGTTTGTGGTGGAGGCTAATGGGCTTTTTTTCTCGGAGAAGATGGGATGAATCTGGAAAGTGATGTTTACCAAGAAATAAAATTGAAGGATTATTGTTTACTTTTATTGTGATAGTGTTTTGTGCTGTGAACCGCTATAATTTTCCATTCAAGAGGGTTAAGAGCGAGAAAACTGAGTGGTCCAGTGAACATTGGGCATTTTGCCTCACCTCCATTACTACACATGATACGAAGCTCCTACTAAAATCTTGATATAAGTTTAAAACCTGGGAAAAGTAAAGTAGGGATTTTTAAAAATTACTTATGTACAGGAAGCTTGAGTGTCATTTAGTTTTGTAGGTATTTGGTAAACCTAAAACCACAGTATGACACATAAAACAATAAATCTAAAGGTGATAGTGACACTACAGGAAAGTTCAGGGGATCTTCAGAGTTATTAGGATTAATCATCTGGGGAGTTTTCATGGCAGTTGAGTTGTTGACTAATAAGGGATGGAATGTGTGGGGTGGTTTATTCCTTTGCCTTATTATCATCATTGACTGGGGGAAAAGCAAGGATTTTTTTCTATATTCATACATGGCAACCATTTGTAAATGTCTAGAGAAAACACATATGGACATCCACTGGCTGTAGATCTGTATATGTATCAGACAACAGTTTTAATATTCAGTTCATACTCGATCAGTGCTTCTCTTTAAGGCTACAGGTCATCACAATCATTATCACACTACACAGTCATTCATGACATTCCCCAAAAGGAGTACAGTACAGTAAACATAAAAGATGCTTCATTCATCATATTGAGCATCTAAAATCTCATCTCGTGGCATTTATTTTTTGATACTTATTTTTTTTTAATAAAAGATCAGTTAGTGTCATGTATCCAACACTGCTGTCATTTCCTGGGGATGACAACTCAGCTGTTGACTGTTTGACCTGCAGGCGAAACATCTCACTGTGCTCTCAATGGGAGGCATTCACACACGAGAGTGCAACATTTAATCTGCATCTATTGTACTGCCGCAAATGCCTGAATGCACCACATAATCTGTGCTCTGTCAAGCAGTACATTCTGTTTGACAGAGATAACACCCTGTGTGAGGTTTAACAGTGATCAATTAATTGGTCACTGCTGGAGTAAATGCACGCCAAATGGCTCTTCATCCTTGTCATATTGGGCCCCTGAGAGTCTGCCACTGCAGATCGGTTTGCTCATATCATCATATGATTGCACTCCAGGCAGTCCATCCTTCTCCAATCCTGTATCCTCAGACAGCTGCCCATATTATCAAGCAAACCCCTGACATTTGGGTTAACTTCAAGTCATCCTAGTCCTGGACACTTCCATCCATGCTTCTCTCTCTTTAGCCCACCAGGAAGGCCCCAAAGTAGCTCGCCCTCCCGTCCATCTCCATGGCGCTGGCATTGCTAACTGTGATGAAGAGGCGGTCAGCAGGCTGTAAAAAGGCGGTACCAGCCTGATGCAGAGAGAACAGACCAGGCTCCTGACCCCGAGGCCAGCAGGCACTCCTGGATGATTTCATCAGTAGGATGGGCACCGTGTAGGAGCTCATCTGTTGGCAACACCACAAAAACTGGTCTTGAACAAGCCATTACATTAGACATTATATTGGCATGCAGCATTGATTTAAGAGAATTATACCCTTCTGACACTGTATGAAATAAATAGCTTACTTTTGGTGCATTCAAAGACACTTAGGGGACATTTGAATTTTGAGAGTTGGCTTGTGTTTACAAGCTGTGTAAACTGACTAAACTTGATTCACGTTGTCCAGCCTTACATTTTGTTCATATTAGCTAATTTGTCTTTGGGGAGGGATTTTTTTTTGTGTTGCCCTCACTAATCAGTAGCGAATGGTAGTGAACGCTGGAAAACACTCCCCCATTGCTGCTCTTGAACATATCCTTTGCCAGTTCACTTGATCCTCCTGTCCTATAAATCAGGGCCAGGGGTATTTAAAACACCTGTTGGCACGTACCATGATTGTAGGTCGCTCCACTCATACTACAGCGGTATGTGGCCTCACACTTTGTTTGCTTTAGAGAGAAACTGCGTTATGAAGGGTTTGATAGGTGTAGGTACTGTTTTAGTTTCGGTGCCAGGTTATTCCAGTGAGGCTTTCTGGTTGTAAACCTTTTCATGCCACTTTCATTAGTAGCGCCTGGACAACTGTTCAGTTGTTTTGCTGTACATACACATTGAGGATAATTCTATATATCGTGTTAATTAATCGGTATGTCCACACCTGCTTCTGTTTTTGCCTAGTTTTGTCTTTGTTTTAAATGCCTGCCATATGCTAACATTGTTTACACAGCTTGGAACCGTTTTAAAATACCGTCTTACAACAGGACTTACAACAACCAGTACAACTTATATTGCGGTCGACTTTTTTTTTGCATTTGTTTTTCTTGGATTTAGCTGGTTAGCCAGCTAGTTAAGTAAGCTAGTTCTGTGAGGAAAAAGCAAATCATTTGTGCCTACAAATCTCTAATTGGTCAATTATTTTTTTGTTTTTTTTTTCAGCCGTCAGAAATAAAAGTCAAACGACACTAAACAAATCAAAGATGTGGTGTCAAAGATTAAAAGGTGTGGACCCAGGCCAATGCTCAACAGGTATGTAGTAGTATTGTTTACACTGAAGGTGTCTAAATTAGTCATACACAAAGATGACTGTATGCATATTAAACCTGCTTGACATATTTCTGAATGTGGTGTTGAACAGTATTAGTTAGGTTGCCACTGTCGCCCCATGGCAAGAAGGTTCTGGGTTTCAACCCTGCTGTCTGGCTGGGGCCTTTCTGTGTGCAGTTAGCATCTTAGGCTGATTGGTGACTTAAAAAACTGCCTGTGTGAATATCATTATGTCATCCCTGTGATCCCTGGTGACCAAATGTCAGCTGTACCCTCAAAAGGATAAGTGATATAGCTGATGGATGGGTGTATGGTGCATAATGTCCAGGATTGTTTGTACAGTGATCATTTCTTGGATCAGAAGGTTGCTGTTGGACAGCCTCATAACAAAGTTATGACATAATCTTCGCTGTGATGAATTATCTATCACAACTGTTTTCCAGTTCCAATATTGTCCTTTTTTAATAGGATGCACAAAGCCTAACCTTCTTGTAGATATACTGGACAAGCTGTGCTTCTTCTTCCTCCCTTGTTTCCCCCATCTCCCCCTTTGTTTCCCCTTCCGTCTCCCCCGAGGAGGGCAGTCTGAAGTAGGTTTGTGCGTAGATGTAATAGAGGCCCGCTCTTGGCACCAGCAGCTCTCCACCTCTCAGCTCCATGTTCTGCAGGAACGATAAACCTCTCTGTCCCTCCCACGCTCTGATACACTCCCCCAGGTACCCCCTGCTGCTCCGCGAGCCTGCGATGGCACATAAAACACACAACTCTTAAAACGAGCAGAAACACATGCATGCACAAGGGTTGAGGCAGTTCACTATGATGCAAGATCATTTGAGACTGCAGGGTGGAGTGTTGCTGAGTTTAAACAGTCACTGCTCAGATACTCAAATTAGAAACAAATGTTAAAGAGCCTCTGTTTGTAAATAACGCTTACAGATGTGCCCACAGCCCAGCAACTTCTCTAATAGATTAAGATAAACTCAGCTATGTGTTGTGAAGACACGTTGTCATTTCATTCTGCCATGTTTTTTATTTTCTAAGCTCAGTGACAACGGCCATAAGTTTAAAATGCACCAGAAGTGACAGATGAGATCAATCCCAAAAGGGTGTGTATGTGAAAAGGAAGAGATTGATGACAGTCCTTTTTAGATTTATGACGCACTTCATTGGTTTGATTTCAACGAGTGATTTAGACGTGAACTCCACGTCACTGGTGATTACAGGTGCAACAGAGGGCCATGGAAAAACTGCCTTTTTATTTAGAGTAAAGTTATTCTTTAATGACTTAAGAAAAATTTTCCACCCTATTAGATGTGTGTTTCCAAAATTTGGCAATGGAAAAATAAAAAAAACCTCCCAAGTAAAACAGATGGTCTACTGGTCTGTCGTGCATATCATGTAAACTTTCTGATCTAATTCTGGCTGTGGGTTTGTTGCGTGTTATCCTCTTCTCACTGTTTACTGAAAATTCATTCTGAAGCCATTTTTGACAGTGAAAAATGTATTAAGGTAGATTTTTGCATCTGTGTTTTTGTTAATTTGCAGAACAAAGGGTGATTACGACATTCACTTCATCAACAGAAAACTGCAGGAAGCTCCAGGTTATGATGCAAAAGCAGCAGCACATCTGCAGGTCCTGACAGATAAGCAGGTAGGCAGATGTTATTGAATCTGTAAGTAGCCTTGGAGGCCTTGAAGCACATTCCTCACCTCTGACACGGGAAAGGTATGGGTGAAGCAACACAGGGCTCATTTCACCTAATCTATACACAACACACCTATGACCTCGAGAGCCACAAAGTCCAGTCTCACAGATGTCACTCGTATGCTTTCGAGGACCACATTACCTTTAGAAAAATAAACGTCTGTAGATACATTGCACACTACAATGATAATGATACTCACCTTCTGCTGTTGGAGCCTCTGTGGAGGAGGAGACGACACCCGTAACATGAGCCGCAACTCTAGGAAGAGGGACCCCAGGGCTCAGGATAGGAAGCACTCCCGTCAGCTTATCTGTGAAAACGCAAGCAGATAAGAGACACACACACACACACTGGACATTTTTATAGGAAAAAGTCTTGCTTAAACCCATTAGCAGTAATTGACAGTCAATGGAGGCATTGTGCTTACTTCTCATAGCAGAGGATATCTCTTTCTGGAATCTGTCAGCCATCGTCTGAAAGAAAAACACCCAGAGAGACAGAAAGAAAACGAGAGTGAAGGGGCCGGCAAGTTAATGTATCATGGGCTGTATAACTGTCATGACTTTTAGGTATCTTTTAATCTAAATTTACAATATCAACAATCTACCAGGGACCTTTTTAACCCCATGAATCATCCAGTCCTCACTCTGGGTCAACAAGCGTGTCATCTTTTGACTTGTAATAGCAGCATTCCCCTTGGGCTCAGTCAGTGTTACTTGGAAGAGAGGTGGAGTTGTGTAATTTTCCCATTTCCCATCAGTGGTGTCTGATTAAGTTGCATGTAATGTACGAACAAAGTGTAAGTCTCATTTCTGAATGTGCTGTAACATTGTGGAGAGAGCACGCCTGAGAATACTGTTTTTTTTAATTATATATATAAAAAAGGCAGCTGGTGTCTTTAGAAAAAGAACAAATGGTAAATTATCTTTTGCACATAGAATAGCTTAATCAGGAAAATTCGAAGTTAGATTAAACAAATAAATCAAAACCTTCTCTATGTGGTAGTGGAGCTGTTGCGTGACTTGCCAGCAGGGGTCGCTCTTCTTGTCCTCAGCTGCTGAATCTTCGAACCGCGATTGCAGATCTGCGTTTATTAGGCAGGAAACGCTGCTCCTGGAGAAACTCTCCTGCATCTGTCCATGAAGAAAAGATGCAAAAGAAACAGAAACTAACTGATCAATTAGCCTGATCTATTAATTATTTTCTAAATAACTTGGTTTTAAATCTAAGAGTCCAACATTCAGAGATTTTCTTTTTATGAAAATGTTATATAATCGTATATGATAAACAAAAGTAAGGTCTCACATTTGAGACGAATATTTGCAAATATTTGTTTTAATTAAGTGATTTTTCTGATAATCGACTAATTGATTCAGGTCTACAAAGTACTGCACATAAGCAATAAGGAACAACAGGCTTTACGTGATAATCATCAAAGTGCCGGTGTGGGCCACTGTGTTTATTAAAAAAAAAAAAAAAAAAAAAAAAAAAAAGATATGAAGCAACATTCACTTTGTGGTGCGCTCTTAGGTGATGCGTGAGGTGAGGTGTGTGTTCTACTGTGACCCCCAGCCAATCAGAGCTCAGGACGAGATCTATCAGCTTTATAAAGGGGCTTTTAGCAGCTTGTACTGCTTCTCATAATATCTGCTCAGGTCTGAAATATGTTGCTTTAGGGTGTCACAACCCCTCTGGCCCAACTAGTCTCATTTCCTCCCATTGTTTTCTGTTATCTGCTCACCCAACTTTCTCCTCTCTCATTGTCCAGTGTCAGAAAGAGAAATTCCTGCATGAGTCATGTAGGACTTTTACAACTTAAATAACTAAATAAGTCATCTAGACTATTATTCCTGTTCAGTGGTGGAAAGTAACTAAGTATATTTACTCAAGTACTGTCTTAAGTAATAGAATAATAGGCCTATATGTACTTGTGAATGTGCCATTCTGCATAATGAGTAGTTTTACTTTTGGTACTTTGAATATATTGGGATGCTAATACTTATAGACTTTGTTTTAGACTAAATTTTGTATGCATGACTTGTAAGAAATTATTTCTACACTGTGGTTTTGCTACTTGTATTTAAGTAAAAGATCAGAGCTTTTCTTCCACCACTGTTCCCTGTCATATTTCATCCCTGTAGGAACAGAGAGTAGGTCTGTAACTACTCAGGGGATGTGATAAGGAAATTTCAAGGCATATTTTATCTGATATGATGTTACAAGGCCTTAAATAAGCTCTTGCAGTCACTGCCACATGTTTCTCATATATTATATTTGGGTATTTACAGGATTTGGTCATGGATAGTTGAGAGCCTTGAGAGCCATGAAGCATTACCCAGTCTCTGCAGTCATCCTGGCAGTTCCACTTACAGGATGTTGGAAATCTCTTTTCTATATAGCTTATAGTTTTATTTCATAGTTCTTGGCTCCAAGCAAAGGGCCCCCATAGAAAATTTTGCCTAGGGCCCTGTGTTGTCTAGAGCCGGCCCTGCTTTCAATAGCTGTCTGTGGTGCCAGTAATTTTAAATGTCCCATTCCTATATTCCTATGAAGCCTATTGTGCAAATGGTATTGTGTCCCAACAAGATTAATGGTAGATCACTATGAAAATCTTGTAAACAAAGATAATTTGTCATTGTTATAACTCCCCTTTCTCCAGTTCGATGGCAGTCAGTTTGATGCCCACACTTTCTGTCAGATTGAGGGCAAGACAAACGCATAACTTACCGTGTTCAGGACTTTGTTGAAGTACATAAAACTGACAGCAACTGCGATGGTCTGGAGGAGGACTGCTGCGAGCATGATGAGCCCCAGACACTGGAGAGACACAGAAATGGCCATATCACAGCGTGAGAAAAGCACCCAAATAAGTCCCGAAGAGCAAGAGAGTACTTCCAGCAGGCAGGACAAGTCAGATCAAGCTTTGCTGCATTTCTGCTCTGGAGGGAGAGAGGGAGGAACAGAGCAGCAGTTTGTAGGTGGAGCACAGAGTATGGAGGATTACAACAGCCTCAAGATGTCACTGTTATTAGACAGAAATGAGCAGGGAGTTTTAAATAATGCAAATGTACCTTCAGGACGCCTTCAAGTGCTGTAGGAAATATGGAAGCTTTGAGGTGACTTGTTGATTTACCACTGATGTGCAGCCTAATATGATATTCACTTTCCATTTTTCATACTTGATGCATATAATTGAAAAGATGGGGCAGAATTTAACTGAACTCTTGCAGATTATTTTCTTGACAAAACGATCTCACTTCAAGGTCCATTCGCTGGCTATTCTGGAGCTTTTCATCATCTCACATGATCTTCATCTGCAAATGGAGTTTTCCCAGTTGTAGATGTTCAAATTTTAGCACTTCTTGTCCATGTTGATTCAAAAGCTGAAGCTCAAAATGTATTCTATTCTATTAGATATCGTATGTACTAATAATAGAATAAAAATGACCAAAATACAGCAAAACATGTTTTTTATATTTAAAAAAATGATGAAACGTCTTGTTTGTGTGTGAGCTGAGCAGACAGGAAAACTGAGAGGGTAGCAGTTTTCTGTCCTTTGTCTGTGACCTTTTTATTTTGTTTTCTAAATTGTATTAGGTTAAGTCCTGTCGTCACTGTATGTGTAACAGATGGTAATAGCAACAGTCTTTCAGTCTTTGAAATAGTTTACTCTGTTCTCAGTTCAAAGTAGCTTTGTGCCAATTTAAATCCCAATTTGCCAACATCAGCCATAATTTGTCATGGCGTCTATTTAGTTATTACTCCAAGCCAGGAGGAACCGTTCAATGCATTGCAAATCGTTTTTATGACTCCCAGTCTCCACATTTTGAGCAGCTGAAGAGGGAGTGAAAGATAACTGTGTTGGCTGAATGAGGCAGGAGGCTCTGGAAACAATCAGTGTTAAAAAAACTGAAGTGGTTTATTAAGGTATTTGGCCTTTTGTCTTTAATTTAATTCTATTTCCACTTTGTTCCTTTGTTCAGCTTTCATTTTCACATTTTCGATCTCTTGGTGTTTAGCAGTCAAACAGTCTTAATACTGTAATTTAATGTAACTTGATTTTCACTCCTGATGTCTGTTTCCTCGTACTGCGGACAGAAGGACCTCTAAATTGCTAATGCCTGATTTAAAAAAAAAAAAAAAAAACCAAAAAAAAAAACCAATGTTGTGTCGTCACATAAAGTCAAGTTTAAATCGTACTGTATATAGGAGCTTTGAATGGAGCACTTGAACGCAGCATCACTGCATGAAAGCTTGAGTATCAGTGCAGTGCAGGTAGCAGATTATCAGCACCTTAAAGTAAGATGAAGAAAAAACCCCCACCCTTCTTCTTCTCTTTCCTGCTATTGTGAAGTGATCTGAGAGAATGCTGGGCGATTAGTGCCAAATGACCCACCATTGTTAGTCCTCCAGTGTAGCCCCAAGTAGCATTTGTCACAGGGGAGTCATTCAATCTGCAGAACTTAACCTTGAGTGATTCCTGTACTTTCATTCTTCCACCTTTAACCCCTGCTCCATTGTCAGTGTCAGGAAGAGAGAGTGGAGCTAAAGGAGTTCACGGCTCCTCCTGGATGTGCATGACCCTCCCAACAAAACCAGGACCTGTGTCAAAGCTTGTGAAATTCAATCATACCAGCACCCATGCAGCCACAGTGTTAACAGTCGTGCACATGCACCACTTATTCCACAGCTGCTTCACAGAGATACTGTTATGTATGTAGCGTCAAATGAATCTGAGTATGTGGTCGTAAGTGCGATCACCACATCTGAGGGAAAGAAGTATTTACTTTGTTTCCACTGTGATCAAAATCTGAAAATGCGGAAGAGAACGTGATAAGAGGTCCCTGCCCAGTTCCATTAAGTGAGTCAGTTCCCAGGCTTGTCAGGGAGAAGGAGGGGAGACAGTGAGTGATAAATTAAGACACTCTGGCCTCAGGCAGGGAAGATGACACCCTGAGAGAAATGCCTGTCTACAATACCATGGCAAACAGGCAGAAAGAGAGAACGTGTGGAAATGTGTTTGAACAGTTTCATTAATATCTTTCTACTTGTTTTATTTCTTCTCATAGGTTCAATCAGTCGGTGACCTTTGACCTCTGTCAGACATGTCCACATTGACTGTGAAACTCTTATACACTATGACTTAAAACGTAAAGTATTTTCCAACCCCTAAATCTGAAATCAGTTACAGGAAGTATTGAAAACAGGAAAGCATAAGGAGAGCTGTTGCTTCACTGGGAATGGAAGCAGTTTCCCCCTTTGAAGCGGAGAGCCTGTATAATACCCAGAAGACACATAATCTATTAAAAGGATGGATCATGCTCCATCCACCTTCCTCTGCCCTCCACTCCTCTCTTTTCTCCCTTGAGGCTTCTCCTCCCAGCGTTCCTCTCAGTAAAGTCATGGAATCTCCCTAAATTCCCGCCTGAGCGCTACAGCTGCTCATTGTCTCCTTCATAAAACAAAGACTACAGGCAAAAATGCTACGACAGCACAATGCACACACACAGTTGCCAATGACTGAGCCTGTCAGTGGAAGGGTGTTTGTTTATGTGACTGTGGGAGCATAGAAACAGAGCCAATACACACAGTTTAATATCTAACTCAATCTACCATCATTTCAAAAGAGCACTAAATAAAATCGTAAAGGATGGAGTTAGATTTTAAATAGGTAATTAGGGTTTTGACTAAGATATAGCAGTTGTTAGGGTTCATGAAATATAATGTTAAATTTAACAAAGGATGTGTTCAATGCCCCACGTGTCATTCCAGCAAATGGGACGTGAGTATTTTATGACCATATGGTCTATTATTGCGTTGTTCTTATTGGTGTATTAATGTGTAAGTATAGCACTTTACTGTTGTAGGTGGTTGAGGAAGTGGAGCTATTTTCAACTACTTTATAAACGGTTTGGTCGTTTAATCTATAACAGTCATATTTTGTCAAGTCATATTTTATAAGATGGTCATATGTAAAAGCTAAATCATAATAAAAGGAACTGGTAACTGAAACTGCCACATAAATGTACTGCAGTTACAGTAAAACGGTATCCATCCATCCATCCATCCATTATCTATGCCGCTTATCCTTATAGGGTCGCTGGGGGCTGGAGCCAATCCCAGCTGATATTGGACAAGGGTGGGGTACACCCTGGACAGGTCAGTAAAACAGTATAAAGTAGAAAAAGGTACCTGAAAACTGTACTTGAGTAAATGTACTTAGTTACATTTCACCACTGTTACCCCATAAATATTAAGAATACTAAATGTGTTTTACATTAAGAACATAGAGCATCCATGTTGTTAGCAGACCACTAGAGGGCAGTGTTGTATTGATTATTGAAGCTGCTGGATTTAGTGACCCAGGAATGCACTTAACTCTCTTGAAGCCCCTAAGTGGGATTTG
>NW_019525213.1:324573-352966 GCF_002814215.2 Seriola lalandi dorsalis | reverse complement strand
GGGGGGGGGGGGGGGGGGGGGGGGCAATGGTGTGTGTGATCATGAAAATGTATTGAAAGCTGATGCAGCTGTGAGAGTCTTTGCATTCTCTGATAATAGCATGGTCATTATGTATTTAGCAGCTGTGTCATCAAAGCCCCAGTGTTATTCATTCCTTTCTGGTATATTAATAGATCAATTTTATTAGTGGGCATGTGTTAACGTTAGGCCTGGAGGAGTTGGCTTCAGACTTATGAAAATATTTGTGATTAGGAGAAGAGAAAAAAAACAATCTGCAATTTACACATATTTCAATGCAAATTTGGAGCAACTAAAGGTGCATTATAAAAACTGTAGGCTGGAGGATTAATGAATGCATGAGCATCCTGGAAACAATCACTAGCAAAACAGTCACTTCTGTCACACACAACCTGCAGGTAAAGTCACACCTTTTACTATGAGTTAAAAGGTATTTTGGGAAACGTGAATGTCACTCGCTGAAAATGAAAACAAAACACACATGGTAAGAAAATAACTTTTGACATATACTTAAAATCACAGACTGCTGGTATGCTACACTAACAGTGTGTTTGCAGATGGAACTTTGGTTTAAGTTAACCAATAAACAGAAAAAAAAAAGCTGTGCTTCATGAGTTTGATGTGATGTTTTTATTGACAACCTTCAATAAATCACAGGAGGGAATTTGTGTCATGTGAAATGAATCTCGGGAGATTCTCAGTTTGAATAACTGCTGCACCTCAGGTGTCATGTATGTTACTTTCCCGACTTTTCAGGAGTGATTTCATTCATGTAGACGTCTGACAAAGACCTTAGACAACTTTACAGTGCTGACCCAGCAGAGCCAGTACAGCCAGTAGGGGCGCTGGGGTTAATACCACTACTTTTTGGAAGGGCAACTGACAAGTGAATGCAACTTCAGTGATTAATTCATGTTCCATAGTTATCCTTACTCAGGCATTTAAACCACAAAACATTTCTTTCATAGCAGCCTAAGGGCAGATACTTACAATATCCCATAGCTACAACACAGAGTGGGTAATAACTGGAGTAAAGCTGAAGGAAACAGTGCATTTTCTTTGTGATTGTCAAGTGGCAGCATCATTTGTCAGGGAAGACCTCACCTTATTGTCGTGCAGGGACTAGGGAGCATGAGATGGGTGTTTACTACAGCTGTCAAACACACACAAAGTTAAATACTGTCCTTAAGAAAGGTAATGAATTCCATATTTATTTGAAAGAAAGAATATCAATTTACAAATGTCTTTGTCAGTTGTGTTTCATGTGAACAACAAGAGAACCAACCACTGCTGACATCAACTTTTGATTGGGGGGGTTATGATTTTTAAATTTAAAAAATAGAAAATCATGTACTTCTCGTGCGTTGTTTGTCGTGTGGATATGAAAGTTTGTACTGATGTGGAACCAGCTTATGACTTTTAAACTTGTGGCTGTGATGTTATTTGATGTTAATATATTTGCCCTTCTCCACTGTCAGCAGACTGTAAAACTGGTGTGTGTGTGTGTGTGTGTGTGTGTGTGTGTGCGCATGAGGGCCCTGAGCTTTTATATTTTTAACACAAAGAGCAAATAGATGTAAGAGCCCTTTATCAAGTCTATAATTCACAAATCAAGGGGTAGTGCATTTGTATCAGTGACACAAACACACACACATGCATGCACCCATTACTCACTTGCACAAACATGCACACACACTCTTACAAGTTGTTCTGGAGCCAGTTGATGTAACCTCTGAGCGCCCTCTTCCCTACATCAAAGTCCAACGGCCAGACTATGAAGCTGAAACATCCGTGGAAGCCGTCCTCGTAGTGTTCGTTGGTTACCGTGACCCCTGCATCCTGTAAGCGCCGAGCGTACATCAGCCCATCATCCCTCAACACGTCATACTCGCACGTGAGGATGTACGCCCGAGGGCATTTCGCCAAAACCTCTGGTCCTGCCAGCAGTGGTGACGCCCGCACATCCAGCAGCCCCGGCACCTCCTTCACGAGCCCCTGTGAACCTCTCTCCACGATGAGGGGCTTGTACGTCTTCCTGTATTTCGGCTGCAGGAGCACGGTCCAGTCTAGTCGCGACCTCAGCTCAGGGGTGATGGCTGAGTCGTGCAAGGAGCTGTGGTTGTTCACTAGCAACTGGGGCTGCAGGGAGAGGTCAGCACCGAAGTACTGCAGCCAAAAACGAACCATGACGGGCCGGTAGAGGATGGGCATGTCTTGGTTCTGCAAGTAGGAGGGCGTGTTGAAGTCCAGAGCCTGGAGCACCGGGTAGATCAAAGCCTGGATACTGAATTTCACAGTCACAGTGTCGTCTATGGAAATCTGGAGAACATAAAGACACACAAGAGGCTTTGCACTTCAATCCATTGGATTATATTTAGAATCTGACACACATTTCTACAGGAGATGGCTTCTTTTTACCTCCTGAGCGACTGCAGCAGCCAGATTTCCTCCGGCGCTGTCTCCTGACACGGCCACACGCTCGGGGTCGATTGCGTACTTTGCCAGAATCTCTGAGGACAAGAAGTGTTTGGCAGCAGCGAGGCAGTCTAAATATGGCATTGGAAAATGCACCTCTGGATACAGGCGATACCTACACAGACATTGATCGTAAATGATGATTTACTTGAGGTTTAGAAAGTTTAAGCATATGAATGTGAGCACATGTTCTATACATAAAGGATAATGCCACTGCAGGAGGATCAGTTTACTTTCTCTATGAGCAGAGGAAATGTTGAAACACACTTACTCAACAGAGACCACGACAGTGTTGAGCTCATCTGAAACCATGCGGTTGATGGCATCATATGACCCTTTCTCTGGGGAGGTGAGAGAGAGACGGAGCGAAGGATGGAGGAGAGTGGAAAAGTCAAATGAACAAAAGTGATGTCCTGTCGAATCATCAGTTTATTTGAAAATTTACAGGAAGGCACAAAAGAAAGTTACTACACAAACTCCCCTTGTTGAATCTGGACAAATCATTCCTCTTAGAGGTTTTGGCCAAACTTGAGATCTTAATGTGTCATCTATAGTTGCATTTACAACCCATTTAAAATACAAAATTAAATAAACAAAGCTCTTAAAACGAGCCTTTTTCAAACTGAGTGATACTGGGCAAAGGGCAAGAAAAGACACACGGAACTGACAGAGAAAATGTGTGCATATTGTGTTACTCGCACTGTTGGAACAACCTGCACCTGCAGTGCAAAAAAGTTGTAATTATGTGGTTAAAAAAAAAAACAGCAGAAGACTGGGATGAAATTCTGCAGGTCTCTCTATTTTAAGGATTCACTCTTGATTATACTTTAAGACGGTAACGTCCACACTCACTGGCACTGCCGAGGGCCCAGCCTCCTCCGTGGAAGAACATCAACCCTCTCCTCAGATGGCCCTCCCCTCCAGCCGGGGGCTCATAAAGTCGGACCGGGATGCCGGCGAAAGTCATGTCGCTGACCTTCACTCCGGGCATGACCCCTCCGTTGGACTCAGAAGTGTCCAGCCCCTTTATCATGCCCTCAAAGCCCTCTGTGGTCCGCCTGATAGACTTGACGTAATGGTCCAAGCCCAGCCAGTCCTTCAAAGAAGCCTGAGAAGGAAAGATTGAGGGTATTTTTAGGCAAAGAGTGAACACAGCGGGTACAAGAACGGAATATGGGAAAAGAGAAAATGCATCCCTCTTTTGGCAGAACTGTCTCACCCAGTCGCCTCTGTCCTCCTGCGCTCTGTCTTACTGATGTGTCTGCCCTCTCCCCCAATAACCTCAGACTGTCTCGACACTCAGACTGTCTCAACCAAGGCCAGAACACACAGCTGCTTGGCACAGGGAGGCCTTAGATCCAGCCAGCTAATAGTTTCATTGTAATAATAGTTTTATCACTTTGGCTGAAAATGTTTATTAATGCGAAGAAACATTTGACTTTGACTTTCAGTCAGGGATCCACCTACTCTCTCTCTCTCAATACCGATTCCAATACCTCAGCTCTGTACCTGCTGATACTGAACACAGAACCAGGACCAGTGCTCCCTTCTTCTCCGGTTTAAAATCTGTAAACCTCACACTGTAAAATCACTGGAATCATTTTTGTCTGGATTGCTGTTACACTAAAAACTGAATGAATGAGACCGATAGTGCAAACACTTTTCTTATAACGACAGTAGCTGACACCTGATCTAAAGCTAAATAAAGTCAGTACTGGCCCTGCACTGGATCGATGCCATTGTATCTACTTTATTAACTGACTGCACTTGGAATACAGAAGTGTGTCATTCTGAGTGCAGCAAAAAACTGAGTCACAGATCTTATTTAAACTTTCCTAGTTGAAATATTAAAAAAGAAGTTATATTTTAACTTTACGTCTGGTAAAGAGAAGCACTGTAGACTACACACAACTTAAATGCTTTGAGGTAATTTATCTGACTTTATTACTCGTGTGCTGTATTGTATACTTCTTTCAAGTACTTTGTTCTATATGTTGCATGTTCTTGTGCTGCTTTTGTTTTGTTGAACGACAGTTTTCCTCTCCGACGTTTAATACAGTTGCATTGTATTATATTCTTTTCTGTTCTGTCATCAATATCATGCTTTCACCTGCAATTTAAAGCAGTTGAAGATCAGTTTGGTTTCTTCTTCTAGAGTACATTATAGACAAAGTATATGCTGTGTATGAACTGTTTTAAAGGTTAGAGGGACAAATTTTAAAAAACACAGCTAACTGAATTTGATTTAGAAAATGTTTGAATTAGGATTATTTGCTTTGTAAACAAGTTAAACCACCTTATCTCAGTGCATTTTTCCTCTTAAACATACAGCATACAAAATATTAAATGACTTGTGTATAGAGTATGATCTGATTTTGAGTAAACACCTTATAAGTACAGCACATCATTCTGCAGCCTCCCCCAAACTGTGTGGTAACATGAAACTGATATCATGACTGACTACCTAGACAGCCACTTTTGAAATGTAGATCAAAGGTGAATGTGAAAGGCTCATTGTCCTCATGTAGGCCCAGAATAAAAGTCACTCTCTGATGATTAGAACTGTGACAAACTGTGTGAAAAATTCAAAAGCAAAAACTGTTCAGGGACAGAAAAAGCCCTTTCACGAAGTTTGTACATTTTACCCTGCTGTTACGAATGAGCCCTAATCGATACAGCCATGAAGAGACATGTTATCGTCTGGTGAAGAGAAGCACTGTGGACTACACTTAACTTCAGTTTATACCGGTGCATGGTTCAGGACATGATGGGCTTCAGGTTTCTGATTTTACACCTCACACCTCACATGCATGTTCATATTAAATAAATATACATTGTAAGATACTGATCATGCAGTTATTATCTTCTTACTTAGCCCCAACAAGCACTGTAGTGGCCTATATTATGCTTGGGTTTTTCAGGGCTGACATAATTCCAACACAGGGTTAGTCAGTGGGATTAAAGTCCAAGTGTCCAGAGGGAAGGTGTGTAAATGTGCTGAAGGTTACCAGGCGACACTATCACACTATTTCACACCTGATAGTACAGTAGCTGTTAACATACAGCACATGCATGCAGCACCTCCTGTCAATAATATATTCTTTATTTAGCTAAAAAGAAATGTGTAGTTGCACACCTGCTGCATTCACCTGTTTGTGACAACAGTCCATTTACCACCTTAACATGCACCAGAATTTATTCCCTATGAAAACACCTCCTCTCTTACCAGGTGCATCGCTGCCCGGAACCCAGCATCCAGCATCATCAACTTCCACGGCTCCTGGATGGCATCAGGCAGCGGGATGTAAACGTAATAAGCGACAGCCACCGTCAGTAACACCGTAAGGACAACTGGCTTCAGCCTCATCTTGAATGTGACAGCTCCAGTATTTTCAGTGACTCATGAAAAGCCCCTGTGCTCACATCCAGAGGACTGAGGATCCAGGACGACTCTGCTGGCTGCAGCTGGTACTGGCTGATTTGACTCTGCAGGTCTGAGGAGGACTGGGAGGGCCAACCAGGGCCCAGAGTTAGCACTAGAAACGTACTATAAAGCCAAGAAGCATGGAATTAAACACTTCCGTTGCAAAACTTCAAAATAAAATCGTATTCTTATATTTTCAGTGGGTCATTTTTTGTTTGACAGAAACGTTTCCACCCAAGTTTCTGACATTTTGTTCTAATGCAGCTTTTACCTATTCCAGGAAATCAGTTGTGAATTGTGAATGAAGCCTTTAGTCATCACTTTGCAGTCAGTAAATAATAATAATAATTACAGTTGTTTCCCTTTAGTTACTGTTGCCGTCTTCTTCATCCTGAAACTTAAAAGGTTTTTTTTGTTTGTTTGTTTTTTTATCAAGAAATTTGACAAGATTCATGCTTTTATTTTGGCAGGTAGAAAGGCAACTACGAATGGGCATCTGGGAAATTGAGTTTTTATGTGACAGCTGTTTGGTTTGAACAAAGTTGTATTACATATATGTGACCACGGCGAGGCACAATAGAGCTGCAGACTGCAGCCAGGACTCCACACATTAAATCTCATTTTATCCATATTTTTACTAGACAATGTAAAGTGAAGATATAATCACTGAAGGAATAAAAGTTGGCGTGGAGATTATAACGTTATATGTTTAATTATTATTTTATAGCTTTAATAATTGAAAATCTTTACTCAACTGTAAAAAAAAAAAAAAAAAAAAAAAAAAAAAAAAAAAAAAAAAAAAAAAAAGGTACCTAATCAAATTTAAACTGATTTCCTTTTTTTCCCCCATGAGAAATAGAATATAACCTATGGAGGTGAGTTCTCTCCAAATTAATCATTTCTTTTCACTTTCACTTTCTAACAACGCTGCCTCCTCTTCAAGGGTTACTTTAGACACTTCATGCAACTCTTAATTTGACAATTTCCTGTTGATGCAACAAGCCATTAAAGCAATATGCTCCTAGAAGTTTAATAACTGCTAATGAAACCATAGTGCATCTACTCTTTTTAATACACAGCCTCTTAGTTAATTGGTAATTATGAATTGGTGATAAATGAGTATTGACTGTTACCATTAGTTAATTATCATTAACATTAAAAAGTTCCTCATGCTGTCAATGCTGTAAAGGCCAATTACAACAGTTATTTCAATGATGTGGTTAAAAAGCAAACAAACTGCAATAAAACCCTATTGATTGCATTTTTTAAAAGCTTTGAACAGGAGGGTAAATGAAGTGTGGTGGAGTGACGCTCCTGTACATGCGGAAAAATCAAGAGCACCTTTCTCACTGACTATTGATCCCTGTTCATGTGAAGATATCAATAGTGGACTGAGGTCTCACTGGAAGGCATTAATGGTGAAAGTTACCGTTCAGAGGCTATCGATCCCTCCTCAGTGCTGTGAAATCGGACTTTTCTGTTTCTGCATCTGTTTTTAGATAAAAGAGGTTTTTTTTGACATTGAAGTGTCCAGCAAAATCAGTAGTGTTGAATATTTACACTGGGCCAGCACAGAAATCAGAGAAATCACTGAAATATCAAAACCACCAGGGAGAATTTGTTGCATGCATGACTTTTAAATCAATTACAGAAATGACTTGGCATGACAGCAATACATTTTCTTGTTTTCAAGTTTATTCTTTTGGCCATTTTGAATCAAGGACACTGTAGTTATGTGGTCTGCATCCTAGACCACTAATGCCACAGTGACGCCCCGTGGCAGATTTTTAAGATTGGTCAGAATTCAGGTCACAGTCACAGAAAGGCAAAGAGCAGCACAGTGCAGTCAATAGTGCCACAGCCCCCTGTGTAGACAGGGCAAAGAGTCTCAGTATCGCTGCCTCACTCTCTCTCTCTCTCTCTGTGCTATTTATCGCCCTGCTTCTTCCCACGGTTTAACTTTTAAATGGCCACTGTCTGTCCCTGGTGGCCCTGTGTGAGAATGTAAACAAACATCAGAGCTGATGAGGATCTGACCCCTGCACTGGGCCCGTTTTCCAAAACATAGCAGCCAGACCACTAGACCATGTCAGATTAGCCTCTTGGAAAACCGGAGTGGGGTTCTCAGGACATGGCAAGGTGAATACAGAAAGTCATAGTGATCTCTTTAATAAATAAAAAAAAGAGTTCGTAATGTTTTATATCAAAACTTGATAAGAATTGTTAATGCAATTTGTGTGAGTATTGGAAATAGTCAAAATGTAAGAAATGTGTTGTTTGTGCGGTTGAGTTGCTCAGCAAATGTTATGGGGTAATGACCTTCTACCATGACCTCACACATGAACTCCAGATGGCTGTAAAGACTCAAATGAGTAGTTTAACATTTTGTAAAATAAGCTTATTAACTTTCTTGCCAAGAGTTAGATGAGTAGAGCGATGCCTCTCTCTTGTCTGTCTACTCAACATAGGGCCTCAGACGAGACCTGGTTATCTTAGCTCAGCAGAAAGCCCCTCTAACGCTCACTAATTAACAACTTATTTGTTGTTTGTGTGATGAGTCCCAAAACTTAGGTGTAAAAATGACAATTTGTGATTTTACATGGAGTTATGTGCTGGTCTATTTCAGAGCTGGCAGTTGCCTGGCAACCAGCAGAGACTCCAGAAAGTTTCAGCTCCTGGCCAAGAAATAGTCACATAATATGATAACACATAGAAACACACTGCAAAAATGATCATCTGATATTTTTACACAAACGTGTAACGTGTTTATTTGTAAACCTTAGCGCTGCTAGCATGAAGGCTTTGTTATCTTTGGACAGAGCCAGGCAAGCAGTGTCTGGTCTTCAGGCTAAGCTAAGCTAACATTCTCTCATTTACAGCGCCATATTTACCATACATACAATTATGAAAATGTCAAACTACTCCTTTAATGCACTCTTATGTTGTTTAACCTCTTTCTGCCATCATCATACAAAGGATTTTATCTGTGCCTTATGCTACTTTAGCTTACAGTGTAACCTGGTAGAAATTGTATGTAGAGTTTTTATAATGCATATTATGGTACAGACAACAGACGATTTGCTCCACAGTAAGCATATGGGTGGAGGTGGCTTGTGCTGCAGAAGTGGTACTATTAATTTCTGCCATGGTAACATTGCAACTAATACAGTTCAGTCTGACTGCAGCTACAGTTAGAGGAGAATAGCCTGAGCCACTTTTAATATTTAATGATTTTATTGCAAGATAAAACAATATTTGTTTCAAATAATAGTTACTATATGCCTCCGGTTGATATGTACCCATGGAAATTAAAACAGGTTATCTGAAAAAATGCAATTTCTGAATAAAGCTCAATGGGATGTAAGCAGTGAAAAAAAAGTTTAAATATGAATCATATTGTGCAAATGCAGAAAGACTGAGCTGCATTGCTTCATGCATAGCCTAAATCCCAATTCGCTCATTCAACTTAAAAGTTTATTGGAAACAGCTTGCACACAGAACTTTTAGTTTAGTACAATAACATGTTCCAAGTACACCTGACACAAAATAACTATCACATGACCTTTGTCTGACTGGAAATTTATGTCAGTTATGTCAGTTTTTTTTAAATCACACAACGAAAAGTTTTTCTTCATCATATTAACAGTGAACATATGTTATGTGATATGAAATTACAGAGTTGCTGAATGTTTATTTTTATGTTTATTATATTAGCTAGCCCCCGAGCTAGATGCCAGGGAAGGCAGCAAGCTTGCCTCCACTCCGCCCGGAGCCGAGCCCCGAGCTGTAGCTGCCAGCATGACTTATCCCCCTCCTCCGGGTCACAGTGGCACAACTTGTCCCAAGGTAAGGGTAAAATGAACATGGGGATGGGGTAAATATAGCCCCACTGTTAATACTAATATAAAAATTATACAAAATCAAACAACTTTGAGTTAATTTGGATTTTTATTAATGCCATTTAGCAAACCCTCAAAACAAAAGATACTAGACTGATAACTTTGGGAACACAATGAATTCCCGTGACATGACAAAAATAATATTTTTTTTCCCTCTGGTTTACTTACCATTCTCTCCATGTGCTTGAGTCAATGGATTGAGGAACAGACTGAGTAATGTGAACTATACTTCCTTAATTTGTTGTCACATGATTACTCACCATTATTACTTTTTATGCTTACCTTGAGACACAAGGTGGCTCATTTCACCCACTGACTCGACTTAACCCGTTCTCCCCTATTCATGATGCACAGAACTACACACTTTTTTTTTTTTGCCGTCATCTTGTAATCCTAAATCCTACGGGGGGGTCAGTGTTTCACACTCAAAAGATCAGTTTAAGTCAGACACAGATGCCGTAATTGCTCACTTTCCAAAAATCCCTCTGAATGAGAGTGTCAGCAGAAAGCTTAAATTGTAAACGCTAATGTGATATATGTGCTTTCGTGTTTGTGTGCGTGTGTGTGTGTGGTGTAAGAGAGTGTGCATTAAAATTCCCTCTTCCTGCCCCCTCCCTCTCTCCCTCCCTCCCTCCCTCCCTCCTGTGTGTTCGTCTGGCGTCTCCCTCCAGTCTGTGGTATGGAGGGCAGAGAGAGGGCCCCTCTCTTGTGTCGCTGACTGGAATTACACTTATGGTCATTTAACATGACTAAACGCATGAGGCAGAAATGGAGGTTTTCCATTTCAGTGAGGTCCCGTCTCGTTGTTCACTCTTTCCTGACACAGCCTTGACACACATGTTTGAGGACAAATTATTGGGGCGACTGTAGTGAGATATTTTATCAATAAAAACTGCCTTGAACTAACTGCTTTCACTCTGTTATTCTCCAATCTTAGTTTCCAGCCCCTGCAGTTGAAATGTATCAGGAATTAACCAGGACTTGGATGAAAAGATGCAACGGATGTTTTACAACGTCAGGCTTCAAGAAGAAATGACAGAACACTGGCTAATTGGCAGTGGTGAAAAGAAAATGCGCACACAGTAGTTTTATTATTTGGGTCTGTCACAGGCACAGTTGGTTCCTTTAGCTCGAACAAGATATTTTTGTCTTCACTCCCTTTTAATCTTCTGAATGTGTTCCCAAAAAGATGAAATCACTTCTTCTGCACAGATAATTTACATTATCTTGATGTAGCTAATGTGCATGTAAAATCAGGAATGTTCTTCCTGAATGTGTCTGAGAGGCAGAGACACTTCAACGGGGATGCTGACAGCGGCTTGGACGAGTATGACTGCTCAGGGATGAATGCGCGCCTGTGCTTATTATGGCTTAGGCTTATGTGTCTGAGTGCATCAGGAGAAAATAAGAAGTGAAGTGCACTTTATCTCAGCTGGGTCCAGGTAAAATGTTTCAATTTCATCATTATAAACAGAGATTTCACTCTCTGAAATGTTAAGCACGTTCACCACCTGTACTGACTGATCAGACCTCTTTTCAGGTTGATGTTGCCCTTCTTTGATAATTCTGGGAACACGCAATCCACAACAGGGATCCATCATGAAGCTCTGAATATATGTAACCTGCCACCAGGGTTGGATAGTTGAAACAACAAGAGGATAGAGTGACATTTCACCTAAAAGCTAACTGACATCATTTCAAGTTGACCACAGTTGCTGTTCTTTGTAAAGGAGGAAACTACCAGCCACTTTTCAAACCCACAGGAAATGAGCTCTTGATAGGCTTCCTACACACTCTGATGAAGCAGCACTGGTCAGCCACCAAAAAAAGCAGCCCAATGATCAGACTGAATTCCCATTTTATTTATCACTTTTATCTATTTGACTCACTAAAGAAATTAAAGATAAGGATAGAGATACATTTATCTGGAATCACTTGCTCTGTAAGGTGGATTCTTGATTATGTTGTCATTGTAAAAGCTGGAGAAATGTAGCTGAAGAGTAGTATGGACTTCTACTTGTTACAGAGAGCAGAATCAGTGACATAGGAAACACTACAGACTTCTTCTGTGGTATTACAGCTGTGATAAATCAAATTTTAAATGTTAATGTTTAATGTTTGACATTCCCATTTTATTTCTAATTTAAATGGATCCTTTAAACACACCTCACATAAGGATACAATGTATTGCCTTTGCCTTACAGGACTCACTGGGCACACAGACACACACACACACACACACACACACACACACACACACACACACACACACACACACACACACACACACTCGAACATACACAGTGACAATAATGTATTGTGGTATTTAGGAATGTCATGGACAGCAGGCCAGTTGGTATGCTTCAGCTGCAACACAGACTATTTCTGAAATGACAAACAACAACCTGTTGTTATTTTGCCCTCTGCAATGCAAGGTGTTTACCTCTGAGAGAACGGGAGCAGAAGGAGGCTCGGGTTTTGTGCCGGGTTGCATGCTGTCGTTGGTGCGAGGCGTTCAAGTGCACAATGTTCTTAGCTGTTTGGAGGCTATTTGCTCTCCTGCTGAGGAAGAAAAACCCATCATCTTAGCCAGGTTGACTCCTATCATTTGTAATTCTTCAACTTTATTGCAACATTTACTTCTCTGCAAATACACACCCGACTTTCTATTATATATTCTAGAGCAAAACCATTATGGTGTCATGTTGCTAATTTGTTTCAACATGGCTTGCTCTGTCTGATGGATTAGTGAGTATGTGTGTATTTGGTTGCATTCAAGAATAACAAAAACATAATTATTCTTCTGCTACATCTGTATTATACACACTTATTATATACACAGTTTGACTCAAGTGGCCCCAAATTGTTGAAATCACATCTTGCAACATGGAATGAGGCTTTGTTCTTGTGCCTGCAATGAAGTGAGGATGTGAAACAGAGTTGATCATGGTGAAATCAAACATCTCCTGGACTGAATTCACACACACTATGCTCAGCTATTAACACATGTGTAATGTGGTTTTCATTTCCTTTATTGAAATGATGCGCTACCAAAGAAAAAGACCTCTGTGGACAGTGACAATGAGAAAAACTGATCCAAAATGAAGAAGATCAATCTGCTTACATTAATCCGTTACAGAGAATCTGCACTCCTTTTTAAGCCATGCTTGTCATGTGGCTCTTAGGATGTCAGTAGTCTGATGGTCTGTTTCTTGGTCCTGAAATATCTCAGCAACGATTTGATGCAATGCCACAAAACTTTGCACGGACATGCATGGATTCCAGCAGATGAATCCTACAGACTTTAGTATTCCCATGACCTTTCCTACTTTTAGCTGCAGGTTATTGACATCATTGATTTTTAGTGAAATGTCTTGACAACCATTGGATGGATTGCCATGAAATTCTGCTTTGATATTTATGTAAGTGTCCAATAGTTTGGTTCATGAGTGTGCTTTGTGTTTAGCGCTAATTAGCATGCTAACACACTCAACTTATACCATGAACATGGTAAACATTATAGTTTAATCTCTAGTTATCATTAGCATGTTAGCTTGCTGGCATGATTAGCTCAAAGCACCGCTGAGCCTGAGTAGAGCCTCAGATGCTAGAAGCGGTCACTCTTGTCTGTAGACACATTTTAAACCTTGCATCTGTTTCTCCTTCATCTGCTTTGTAAGTTTTTCACACAATTTGCATATAATTTAATGAAAAATAAACAGAAAGTCCATTATGCTAAGTTGATTCTGAGTCATAATTCCCAGGCCAGCTAACAACAATACATTAGAGATGTTTTCCGAATCTCATTTACTGTCTTAAATGCCCACACAAAATAGCCAGAGGCGAATACAGTCTCTGACTAATGTTATCTTCTGGAGTGAGTTAAACTCTCTGCTTTACTGTCAATGTGAGGAGGAGATATAAAGTGAAATCAACACGGTTATATACAATTTATTCTACACAATGCTGATCTGGTCTCTGCCAGAAAGAACGTCAATTAGACTCTCTTCTTTACCGGTTTCACAGTTTCTCCCCTCATTTTTCCGTCTCCTCTCCTCCATAACCAACCAAATCTTTCCACCACCAACTCAGAGCCAGCTCATATCTAGTTACTGTCAGAGTCAAGTTTTCCATTGGTCTCCTGGGGATCCTGGACTACAGAAGACAGATGGTATAGTCTGTCCACTGTAGCCAACAGTAGATGGCACATCAGTTTTCCTCAGTTTGTGCATCCCACAGTGAAGAAAAAAGCATCAGGCTGGCAGCAGGCCTGGGCAGAGAGAGTTCAAAGGTCAAGTGTCAGACAGGGACTGATGTGGACAGCCGCATGCCTCAGCCCTGACCTTTAACCTGGAGGTGCGTGAGGACAGTACTGTACTGTTCTGCTGAGGAGAGACTCAGTCACACACAACCACAGAGTCTTTGATGGAAACAGTGGCAAATACAAACCACCACATTAAAGACAATTTACAAATGCACACAAGGCAGTAGAGATTAACAGAGCAGCTGTGATTAAGCACGCTTTAAAAAAACATACAGATCAACATGCACAGACACATGACCTCCCACTTCCTCCCCCAGCATACTCAGCCGACACCCTGTCCCACTCTCATGAGCCTCACTCTGGTCTAAATGGGATCCTGATGTTCTGTTAACCCCCCCCCCCCACGCCGCCCCAACTCCCCTTCGGCCAGAACCAAGGCAGTTAAACGCGATTTCGCACTCCACCCCTCGTCCTCAGCTGCCGCAGAGCGACGTTGACAAGAGGCAGCTGTTGCGGTGGTGAGAGGGTGTGAGTGATGCAGTAGGCAGCAACCAGAGAAGATACATAGATAAATAGGCAGATACTCAGACATATGGTAGGGGGGGGCTTACCTCCAGCATGCACGCCCACATTATAAATATGTGAGCAATTGCCATTTTATTAGCACATAAGTCTGTGTTTGTGGCTTGTGGGGTTTCTTTTAGCAAATTTGTAGCTTGAGCGCCTCAGAGATGTAAGGATGAGAACATTTGCAGACAGGAACAGCAGTAGAGGACATTGAAATGTTGAGGAGCTGCTAGAGGACGGGGGAAAGACTGTCTTGGTCTGGAGAAGGGAGCCAGTTCAGACAGCTGGTATCATGCAGCACTCTAATAAAACTCTTCCCCTTTTACTAACATTTCCCTGTGGAGACAAAACCCAAACTAACGAAGATGCAGAGTTTGGGAAGCCTGCTGATAGTGTGCGCACATATGTACGCAGGCGGGCAGGCTCACCTTGTAAAAATGCACATGCAGTCAGGGGTTTTATTAACTTGGGATTACTAATAAGCTCACCTCTGTCTGCCAGATTTGGGCCTGGATAACTGAACTGTGGTGTGTGTGAAAGTGAGTATGGTTGTGTGACCTGCTTGTCCTTGGCTCTATATGCGATTCTGTATTTCTGGCATCTGTTGCTTTCAGCAGAAGCTCAGATCCAGGTGCCATGTCCTTAAGGCAAAGCTCTCATGTGCAGCATGTATGTGAGTGTGTGTGTGTGTGTGTGTGTGTGTGTGTGTGTGTGTGTGTGCATGCGTATGTGTGTATGTAGTGTATGCCCATTAGTGTGTGAGGTGCTGAGTGACACTCCCTGTTCCATTTTGTCAGGATGTGTCAGCACCCTCATTGCTTTTCTTTTTGTCCCTCCAGCCCTCTCTCCTCCATCTCTTTTTCAGCTCTGTGCCGCAGCTATCACCAGTTCAGGATGGTTCGGTATTTTCTGAATTTTTCGTCAAGGTGTTTTTCTTTTCTGTGGGAAAGAGGTGCTGCTCTGCTCCTCAGGTTTCCCCCTCAAAGGCCTGTTGTTAACAGAGCTAGCTGCTCTCATTATGAAACACTGTTAGCCTCCAACTGCTTATTGATTTGAATTGGCGATGTTAAAAATGAATTTTATGCAAAACAACAGACTTAAAGGTATATTTTTTTCTCTTAAAGTCACAAGTGTCTTGTGGGCGAAAAAAAGCTGTAAATGGGTTCATCTAAATATCAAAAAATAGCTTTTCTCACATGATTTTAATTGACATGAGGCCTCAATTGACATGCGATTTGTGAAGTCAAAGTAGTAAAAGGTTAATATTTTTGGTTGAAACCAAAAGGAACACTGGAAAACTTTCACCAGATCCTGGCCCCACTAAAATCTTGTCATTAGCTTGTACTACCTATGCTAGCCAAAATTAGCTGGCTAAGCTGAAGAAACAGGAATTTGTATGTAAAATTTAGCATACATAATCAGTTTTTTAATATTATTTTACACAACGTTCAGTTTCAACCCCCCTGAAGCTGAAAGTTAGCAAATTTGCATTTGCCTAGCTATTCAGCATCTGACTTATGCAGGAGACCAGAGGTCCCCTCATGATTATCCCCAAGACTTTGTTGCCTAACCCTCATCATATTTTGTTTGCCATAACCCCCATATGTCCCTACACCTTATCTATACAGTACAAATATTGCACAAAGAGAGAATTTTGAAGAATGCTATCTCAAAAACTGTGCAAATAAGACCGAATCTTTCTCCGAGGCTAAATACCACTGGAGCTGAATTAGTAATTTGGGTGAAATGAAACATTAAAGTTTCACTTTATTGCTGCTCTTTACTGGGTGCAATATGTGGTAACGTATCTGGGCAGAGTTCCTGGGCATGGCAAACAAAATTAGATGCAGGGTAAAATTGTATTTTGCTCTCTGCTGCCTCCAGGGATTTGTTATGTAAGCAGTCTAAAATGTTTAGGCGAATTCTTGTTATTCCTCTAGCTGATCCTCTTCCTGTAACGCTGGACAGGTTCCTTCGCTACTTGAGTGTTGGTGTTTATTTTTACCCCATGGGCAGAACAAGGTACTGTCCAGGATGTGCACACACACTCTCGGAGATATATGGACACACACATACACACAAACAGGCTCTTCTTGTCATGTGATGCAGGCCTTGTGATAGTTGATGTTGTTATAGGAGACACATTCCAGCAGGATTTGGAGAGGGGGATCTTAGGTGTGAGTTGGTGTGTGTTTCTGGGAGTGTGTGTGTATGTGTAAAGTGCTGGGGTGCTTTAAATCAAATCCACCGCACATCGTCCATCAGCAGATCTTACTCTCAATCATCGGCACAGTAACTTTACGCCGCCAGCAATGCAACCACAGACCATATCCCATTTTAGCTGTTTTTTTTTCGCCCTCATGGGTCATCTGCTAAAACTGTGGTTTAAAGTCTACGATCAAGTGGCGCCAGTGTCATCAACGCCTCTCATAACATGGATGGAGGACACAGAGTCCCGTCGACCCCTTTGACCATGTGCATCTAATAGTTTATGCACGTGTAACGTCTCTATAGAACAACAACACAACACTGTGGGTATTGTTCTCCACCTGAAGTCATTATGAGGGTATCACTGTCTAACTGAAAAAAAAATCTTCTTATCTACATTTATAAACTCAGACTGTATCACGATCTGCAGTCCGTGCTGTAGTCAACTACCTGGTCTCCATAGAAACACAGATTTTCAGACTTCTGTCTTGTACTTCACCAAATTAGTTGTGTTGCTGAACTATCCCTGCTGCCTGATTTGAACACTACACTTCAGTTTTGTCATGTATAATTAATTGATTATTGAGAGAGGCCCTGGGCATAAATCTCCCACACTTACACTGTGGTTGTTACAAGATCCTTATCTGCTTCAGTGATGAGTGGGCTACATCCACTGAAGGCTAAACTATGGCCTTGGAGCTCAGGCCCCAAATGAGAAGATGTTTTGTTGCTGATTACTGTCAGCAATTGTACATTTTGAAAGAACAGAGTAAAGGTCATATTGAAACCTATGACTAAAGGAGTCATTCTCATGCATTATCTCACTGGATTCATCTCAGCGATAGTGAAACTGAAAGTGAGAACATTAACAGGTGTGACAGTAACCTCCTAAATGACCCCTAAACATCCCTGGACCCCACTGTGAGAACCAGTTGTATGTCCTACACCTGTCATTGTTCTGCAGTACTGTACAGTGTTTAGCCACATGAGTCAGGACCATATGTTTATTCTATTTAAAACAAACAAACAAGTAAGACAGGTTGTACAGCAGATGACTGATTAGATTCTTAGATTTTGTCATATTTCCCGATAAATAAATAACATTTTATTTTTCTCCTTATAGAGTTCAATTTATTCAGGCAGTTTTATATTGCTGTTTCATTTGTCTTAAGGTTTATTTACAAACTAATGCATTTGTTAAGTTGCCTTATTTTGTGAGAAATCATTTTTATATTTGTCAATTTGCACTTTCATGATCATTATTGGCATCAGCATCAAAATTCAAAAAGGGTATTGACACCAGTATTGAAAAAAAGCAGTTCATTAATCGATTACTTGATTAACAGAAATTTATTCAGCAATAATTTTGATTATCAATGAAGCATTAAGTCATTTTTAAAGCAAAAATTCCAAAAGGCCCTAGTTCTAGCATCTCAAACGTGAATATATGCTGGTTATATTATTTCTCTATTACATATAATTGATATTTGGACAGTTAATTGAACAAAACAAGTAATTTGAAGTACATTTACCCCATAGTACAATATGTATAAAGTGAAAAAGCTGCTATTTAAAGTAGCATACCAGTAGCTACATCACAATTATATGCAACCACATAATCTACAGTGCATATAGCTACAATACTTGGATAAATGTATTTGTTACTCTTCACCTGTGGTGCTAATGAGCCGAGAACCTACAAACTAGTCGGCCTGTCACTCTCCTCGAGCCCCCGCCCCGCCGCTCTGTTAACGGGAACTCCCCCTAAGTTCCCCGGTTCTCCTCTCTCTGCTCATTCTCTCCATGAGCTGTCACACACACACACACACAAACACACTCATACACACACTCACATATCCACCCCCTCCATACACACACTCACTCACAGCGTCACACACATACACGGAGTCGCTGCATGTTGGAGCAAACGTCCGTACTCTCTCTGCTGTTCCCCGGTTACCGAAAAAGCGACTGTTTGATTTTCGCAGTCTGCGGCGAGCCTCGTCGTGACAGAGTTTGGAAGCGGCTGAAGGGAAGGGGAGTGAAGGAGTGAAGGAGTGAAGGGGGGGTGGGAGAGAAAAAGGTAAGAGATGGTGTCAAACGGCGTCTTTTCTCTTCTCTCTGTTTGGAAACTTTACCGTGTGTTTACCGTCCTCTCCGCCGGCTCGTGCGTTGTAAGGCAGTGATATGAGCCTGTGCGGGTTGATTTTTCCAGCTGCAGGGTTTTTTGATAACCAGGGCGTGTTTAGTGAAGTATTTCTGTTTGCGCGCGCGTATTGGGTGCGTGCGTTTTTGCATGTGCGTGCGCCACCTCATTCACATTAGAGGGGGGGGATCCTCCTGTTGTGTCAAAAGTGGAGAGTTTCGGAGATTGGACGCGGAGATTGTGGCAGATCATTGAAGGGGGGGACCAGCCTGCTCACTGCAAAAAAAAACAAAAAAAAAAACGTGAGTGAAATCTGATTTTTCACTGAGAAGGAAGGCTGCTCCTGAAGTATGATCAGGTAACTTCATTTTGCAAGCGCAAGGCGACCCAATTTTTCAAATTCTGCTCGGGCTAGAAAGGTACAGACTCATGTGAGACACAGAAGTCCAATCAGGCACAGAAATCAGAATTTTCTCACCGAAATTTTATGTTTTTTTAATGTACATATTTTTGCAGTGCACTTTTGGTGTAACTGGCAAACCGGTATCCTATCAGTCTGTATCAGAGCCTCATATTTGACTTTAAAGAACAGTTTAGTCACTGTAGCCAATGGTACTGCATATGGTGAGCACCTCTAAAACACAACAGCAATTCAGTGTGTTACACCAGCCAAAGAAATGTGTAATTCTTTTTCTTTTTTTTTTTTTAAAACAACAAACAAGATAAATAATCAACCAAGGTGTATTTCTGGTAGTATATCACTGTTCTGTCTTCTGTGTATATAGGTGTGTGTGTGTCCTTTGACACTTCATCATGTGTTTGTTTCTGTGTGTATGTGCATATAGCCTATATGTGTGTGTGTATGTGTGTTCATGTGTGTGTGTGTGTGTGTGTGTCGGGTTGGTGATATCCTGTCAGATCCTGTGAGGTGGGGGTCAGTCACAGGGTCTCCCCTCTGGAATTCTCCTAGAATAGATGTAACACACACATATACACACACACACACTCACTTTGAGCAACGTCTTCAGTCAGCTTAATGTCTTATCTTTTAATGATGACCCATAATGACCTCGGTGCTTTGATTTCACAGTGTGTAAAGGCTGCTGGAGCCCAGAAATCCACTTTATTTGAAAGTTCCACTAATAGACGAACTATAGCGACGTTGTGCTCTGAAGTTGGATTGCCCTCTTCTCTTTGATGCTGACACTGATATAAGTCTCCTTTACATTTCAGAACCATCCAGTTAAGCTTGTGTCTGTGAATCTGCGAGTGTATTTGTGCTCCTCCTCCTTCCTACTGGTGGAGCGGGGCTTTGGCAGTTCTACAGGTGTTTGTCAGATTGCAGATTCAGCTTGTTGTTGATACTGAACAGAGTAGTCCATTAATCACTGCACATGAGCCTTTATTGTTATATTTTTATTTTATGTTTTTATTCTTTAAATATCTAGAAGTGAGATGAGAATGTGTCTTTTCTTCTTCTTCCTAGCACACATGGTTTCAAACAGTCTCACAACGTTGTCATAGATGCTGTTCTGGATGTATTGCTCAAGGACACTGTGGCAGTTCAGACAAACCTGGAATTTAACAGATAGTCTTTCAGTTGACTGTCCCGTCTTTTTCCTGCTCTTACCGACAGTGGAGAGTGACAGCACTGAGTCATACACGATGCGTCAGAAGAGCAACAAACCAATGCTCTCTTGTTGCTCCCTGGCCTGTTCAATGGATGTGTCTGTGAGATGATGGATGCTTGAAAGTGTGTGTGTGTGTGTGTGTGTGTGTGTGTGTGTGTGTGTGTGTGTGTGTGTGTGTGTGTGTGAGTGAGAGATGGAGTTAGAGGATTTTGTCTGCTGTAACTTGAGCCTGGCTGAACACACTGCCTCTTGGAAGGCCACAAAGACTGGGGAATGTGGAAGTGTGTGTGTGTGTGTGTGTGTGTGAGAGAGAGTGTGTGAGTGAGAGAGTGAGAGAGCATCAACATCCAAACAACCACAGAGCTTCTTAACACGCAAACACACTCGCCTAGAGACACCACCACCACCACCACTGTAACCAATCAATGACTAACTTTGAACTGAAACTAATAGTCGGTTAACGGATTACATGATTGGCAGAAAATTAACTGACAATAATTATCTTAATCAGCGACTGGTTTAAGTCATTTTTAGGGCAAAAAACGAAAAACTACAGCTTCTTTTCAATAGGAGGATTTGCTGCTTTTCACTGTTTTGTACCATTGTGAATCTTGAATAATTGAGTCATTGTTTGGTCTAAAATATCAGCACACATCACAGTGTCAAATATATTTTTGTCACACAAACCAAAATATTAAGTTTAGTATCAAATAAAAAAGCAGTTAATTCTTACAAAAGTGACGCTTGAACAAAGGAATGTTTGTTGTTTTTGCCAAAACTTAAACTAGCGATCAATAGTCAAATATTTTTTTGTTGATCTACTAAATGATAAGCTGTCTCAGCTTTAACTCAGTGTATCTGCAGACTCCGAGTACCAATTCAATAACTACTCTTTTCCCCCAAATTCAACATCTGTATCTTTCACTGCATGGAACTGATTAGTTGAAGCAATGAGTCACTTTAGCTTAAGTCATTTTCAAGCAACAAAGCCAAACAGTCACTGATTTCAGGATCTCAATGAGGATTTGCTGCTTTTTTTTCTTACATTATAGTGAATTATATATCTTTGGATTTTGAACTGTAGACCAGACAAACAAGACTTTTGAAGGTATTAACTGAATAGATTAGTATCCATGTTTTTCTATTGTTTTATAGACTAAGCAAGAAAATAATTGGCAGATTAATCAATCATGAAAGTAGTCATTAGTTGCAGCCCTAAATAGAATATGTCTTTGAGGACATTTATCCCTGCTTTCTGACATTTTACACACTAACAGATTAATTGATTAACTTGATTAATTGATATTGAAAAGAGTCATTAGTTGCCGACTCTCTGGTCTGTAATGAAAGACAGATGGTAGCAACTCACGTGGCTGCATGGCTGTGCATAATGTTTTCCACCTTGCCCTCAATCTAAACTGATGTGTGTGTGTGTGTGTGTGTGTGTGTGTGTGTGTGTGTGTGTGTGTGTGTGTGTGTGTCTGTCTGTCAGTGAGTTAAAGACAGAGAGAGGGAGCGTTTGAAGGTGTCATGATGTACTGTGTGTGTGAGAAAACAAACGATACAGGCGTGCTTCACTCCTCGTCATGGATGGACTGATGCAGGACAGTGCTTTACTGGGATGAAACATGATGTCTCCATGTGTAAATGAGGAGAGAGAGAGAGAGAGAGAGGGAGAGGCCATCCTTCCTCCAGTGATCAGTGTAGTAGTGGTTTTTCTCATTATATCTAGAGATATCAGCACGAATCGTTTTATCTGAGCCAGAGCTGTCATTCTTAATACTGAAACGATGACAGTTTATCAAAAGATTCTGTCTTTTCCTGTTATCATCCATTTTTAAAGGGCCACTGAGATAAGTTTAAACCATTTAAATGACAGAACATTTTAATAATCTGCAGCCTTTGTCTCTGCTTTTCTTCTTTTTTTTTTTTTACACCATCACTCTTCTTTTCACGGACTCTGTGTCTCTTCTCGTCTCCCTTCCTTTTATCAAAACATTGCGGAGGAGGTTGTTTTATGTTCTTTAACTTCCAGATAAGTCGACTGATCAGCGACTCTGCCTGTTGCTTCCCACCTCCAATGGATGGTTCGTGGGTGGATTGGTGGGCGGATGGCCGAAGGAGTCTGCGTCTGCTTTTTGGAACTGTGTTCATGTGAGCCACGGTTTTTCTCGCCGCCCCCCCCCCTCACAGATGTGCGTCTTTTCACAGGTGCTTGTTGTTCCCAAGCTTTGTAAGGTTGCGTGAAACTTCCTAGATGTGTGTGTATGGGTGTGCGTGCATGTGCGATATTAATCTGGGCTTTATCCATGTCTCACATAGGTGTGGAAGGACAGTAAGTGCCTAACAACAATATCCCATTGGGATAGATTGGGAGTGTCCTGATGTAACAGAGTAATGCGGTTGTGGTGGTTTAGGGCCGACAGACGTAGGTTGGATCGGTGGGATGAGTCACAGATCACAGACTCACAACGTCCTGTTTCATTTCTGTTCATGTCAGTTCTATTCATATCTGCATTTAGCATTTAATACAACAGCTCTTGTTGCCAAAGCAAACGCAAGAAATAACACATTATTTTTAGATTTAGATTCTCCATGATAAAAGACACAAACTGTTTAGGTATGTGATATTGGATGAGAAAATCCGACAGGATTTGAACCTGATATCTATGTTTTATTTATGTTTATTGTTTCTTTATTGTTTATTTGTTTAGATGTCCTGAGAGAGGTTATGCTCCTTGTTGATTCCCCAGTGGTTTGTCTTTTTTTCCTTCCTGTTTGACTTTGTTTTTTGGACTTTTTAGTTATCCAAACTGAGGGCCTAAGCATAGAGAGGGTGTCACGTGTTGTACAGACTGCAAAGCTCTTTGAGGCCAATTTAGATTTGTGATTTTGGGCTGTATGAAGAAAATTGACTCGGCTTGATTAATCTCCTTCAGCAGCTCGGAGCAGGTTTTTAATTCAATTCAGTTGGATGTTATTGAGTAAATTAAACGTGCGCTCCACAAAGTGCTAATTCTAAGAATGCACACAAAGCGAGGTGTAGACCAGTGTGAACTTGAATGAATTACTTAATTATTAGTCCATTAAAACTAAAGGGGGATTCCACCTATTTTACTTCTGATGTTCAGCTCACTCACCACGAAGAGGAGCACTCCTACTGCTGCAGGATTATTTCTATCTTCTCCAGCTCTGAAGGGAGCTCTCAAAAGGCTGAGGAAATAACCTTGATTATGTCATCAGGAGTTAACTGAGTTTGGGCTGAAAGCCTCTGTTGTGAACATGTGTGTTTATCAGACGGTAAACAACCTTGGACCATTCTGTTTTTAGATCTGTCAATCTGTTCTCAATGTTTTGGAAGTGCCATGCTAAATTGCAGGAGAAGCACTTTAAAATGTATTTTTAAGTTTTGGAGTTCAAAACATTTAGGAGTGAGCTGAGAGGAAATAAAAAAATCACAGAATGTATTATTAGCACAGCAGGATGTGCCGCTGTGTTCTTTCCTTCAGCCTTTAAAAATTCAGCAGCCTCTGTCGGCATCATAGACAGTTTAGAAAACTACAAGACCAAATCTTCAGTTGACTTCTGTTTATCCATCTCCATTGACCTCTAGCTATAGAACAAGTTGCCTCATAGTCCACAGTAAGCACTTTTTTTTTAGATGTTTTAATCAAGTAAGTAAAAAATTAAAGAAAAATACATAGTTACACAATTTCAACAGGTACAGAGGTTATGAGTCTGTGAATGCAACACCAGCACAGACACGCAAGAGAATATACGATGCGAGTTCAGTCAATAAAACAGTTATCTAATAGATGCGTAAGAGAGGTGGAAACTTTGTTTGAACTAAAATGGACAGACACACACCTCTTTGGTTAAGTTGGGACAACTCCCTGATTCTGTTTAACTCTGTGTCAGACAGCTACCGTGTGTAAATAAGAGTTGTGTGTGTCTTATGTAAAGGCAGAAATAAGAGGACAAACAGGGAAAGATGCACATCAAGAGAAGACACACAGAATCCAGACGAATGCAAAATTTTAATTAAGTTTCATTTTTGGCTTACTTTCATGTGTAATTATGAGTTACATCACACCCACACCCTAACTCTGTATGTCTGGCCCTCTGTCTGGATGTGTGTGTGTGTCTGTGTGTGTGTGTGTGTGTGTGTGTGTGTGTGTGTATTGGTGTATGGGTGTGGTGTGTCTAAACTCAGGCCAGTTTAAAACCGTGTAGCAGGCCACCGACCGCTGTAGGACTTCTCACATTTATGCTTTCTAATTGATTCAGAGTGTGATTTATGTAGCTCTCTGCAGCCACATGTGCTTGCCTGCCCTTCGCTAGCCAAACACACACACACACACACACACTCATGTTCTCACATGTACACACACATAGACACACAAAAGCTGTGAGTTACTCATCACCGCAGCACAAGGCACTATTGTACTGACCGTCTTCATGGCACTTTTAGTGACACAGTCATTCACATTTCCCAGCAGCATGTGTGTGTGTGTGTGTGCGTGTGTGTGTGTGTGTGTGTGTGTGTGTGTGTGTGTGTGTGTGTGTGTGTGGGTGGGTGGTCGTCTCATGTTCCATGTAACACTGCCGGCTGCTAAAAATGAAGACGTGACAGGGAAAGTGTGAGTGTGATAGTGAGAAGTGTGTGTGTGTGTGTCTTTTGGGACACACACACACACACACACACACACACACACACACACACACACACACACACACACACACACACGCACACACAGCTGCATCTCAATAAGCTGAGGTTACATGCTCTGCTTGTTTATCATGGCCTTTTGCCTTCAGGTGCTCATCTCCAGTCAAAATTATTATTATTATTTTTTTTAAGATACAGTTATTCTAGTAACCTTCATATCGCAAATCACAGCGAGCTCAGCTGCCTTGAACTGAGTTTAGTTTTGGGAAAGCAGACAGAGCAGTTTTTATCTCTTCATGTTTTCTCTGAATTTTAAAAGAGAGAGTGACTCAGAAGAATCAAAATAGAGTTAATTCAAAGACAGAGAGTGAGGAGATTCTTCAAAGTTACGCTGCAAGAAGTTCACCTGTTGTTGTTGCATGTTGTGGTTTGTGGGAAACCATAAAGTGGGTTATCACCACAGAGGAAAAGGTTGGATTAGGTTCACTACTCGACAGTGTTGGTGGTAGCCTAAAGCTGGCTTGAATTATACTGACAAAGCTGCAGTTATCATCAAAGCTTTTCCTTGATATTGATATATGTTATGACATTTAATTAAGAAGTACGAACCATTGAGGCAAGTGTGTTTTTACTAGAACAACATCCAAAGTCTATACATAGTTAAAGAGTAACTCCATTTTATTACAACTTGGCTCTCTTCATTGCTAATCCATATGCTTGTCTATGTCTATATACAGTATAGTTTATCAGCTGTGATAACACTGTACTCATTCAATTTCTGATACCTTAGACTACATTATCTTATCTCCAACTACACAAAAAAAGAGAAAACAAATTCATACTATTTAAAAAAAGAAGCAACATTATAAAACAGAGATAAGAGATTTTATTCTGCTCTGTATGAGTTTAAGGAATAGTTTTAACCTTAAAAAGAGAGTTCCAGAAGTCAGGACCCCTGTATCTGATTGGTTGTGAGATGTTTAAGATTACATGACTGGTTCAGTAGGAGTGAAGTTGTGAATTGATTTGAAAAGAAGATTGTCTGGAAGATATCCTTCTTTAAATTGTAGCCTGTATATAAAAGTACATGTTTAAAAAAAACAAATATCATATATTATATATAAGAAGTTGAGCTTCCAGACATAAAGGAGCTGATGCAAGGTGGAGATACAGAATATGTACTAGCACAGACAGGTTGTTCAAACCCGAGCATTATTTGGAAGTAAAACTGAAAGTGAACACAATTATAATCTCAGCAAAAATCCCTGTTGGCAAAGGAAGGTTTATGTGCGTGCACAAACACAACACTTACAGTGGGTCAAAGCTGAAGCAGGATATTTTCAACAGACAGTTGCCTGCTTGTGTTTCCATATCTTAAACAGACAGATAATATTTCACTTATCATTTGTTATTGCTCTGAGACGTGAGTGTGAGAAAACATCTTGAGTGATAAACAATGATAATGAAATATTGTTCAGTTGTCCTCTGATTCACCTCTCTCCTTATTTCCTTGTATCCATTCGAGCAACTCATGGCGTAGTTGTGCGTGGTTGTCAAAATAAAGCCCATACACAGAATCGAAAACACCAGTGTTGGGGATCGAACCTAGCCCACAATGGGCTGATTCATACATGAGCGTGTGGGAGGTGCACTGTGTCTGATGGCCTCTTCGAACCACCTTTAACCACAGAGAGATCCACCCCGGGAAAAAAAAAAAGGAAGGAGAGAATGAAAAGAGGAGGAGGGAGAGAGTGCGAAGATTAGTGAGACAGGGATGAGGAGTCGAACACTTCGATTCACAGATCTCCCATCGTCCTCTGCTGCTCATTGACTGGCTCCATTGTGGCTGCGGAACGGCGTGCCGATTGGCTGGTTCGGGTCTGAATGTCACTGCTTCTCGTCCGTGGACTCTGGAATGTGTGTGTGTGTGTGTGTTTTTGTGCATTTGTGTGCAATGAGTTAATAGCTATCCATTGAGTGGCTGATTGTGTTTTGTTGTCCACACTGGCTGTCTTTGTCCAGACTCCACACACACGCACACACGCACACACACACACACATGCACACATACACACATATGTGCACACATCTGAATCCGAACCAGGCATTCCTCCAGTGTCACGGCACTTGCCAAGAGAGACGGAAAGAGGAAAAAGAGTGAAAGAAAGAAAGAAAAAAGGAACTAACTAACTAACAGTACCATTCATAGTCATGGCGGTGTGGTTCTTCCTGGCCCGGGGTTGAGATATGAATGGGTCTGAGGCTAAAAATATTTTATTGCTGCTGTTTTATGCTCCTTTTACTCCTCCTGCTCTTTTCATTACTCCTCTCCTCACTTGTGCTTTCTCACAGTAGAAGCAGATGAAGCCTGTGCTGCATTAAGATGCGATTAATAGCATTTCTGAGTTTATAGAGTGAGATTGTGGTTGCAGTTCTTCAAGGTGTAAATGTGTGCAAGTAAAATAAAAAAAAAAAACCCAAAAAAACAGAAGTGAGAGATTCAGAAAAGGGAGGAGGACTTTCAAGAAAGGTCATGAGACGGAAGCCAGGCCTGTGACATCATGAGCAGACAGTCTGTGCAAGTGCGACGTCCTTGGCCTCGCAACATCCTGAGCTGAGTAACAGACAGGCTGACTAAATGACAGAGGCAAAGGGCTGCTTTTTAACGGTCAGTGTGGGTAGACCATGTGTCTCACTGTCTACCACAGATGGAGAAAGACAGGGGGGGGGGGGGGGGGGGGGGGGGGGTGGAGAAATGACAAGATAGAGCAAGAGGGAGGAGTGAGGAGACATGAAAGGAAGGCGGCACAGAGAGAATGACAGTAATCCAGTGCAACTCGTAGAAAGAAGGGAAGTAGAAAGACAGAGATGCGGGTAAATTATTTGATCCAACGTTGGGAATTTTGCTTTTTTTTTTTTTTTTTTTTTACCACGGAAATACCTCCAGTGCAGCAGGGGGAAATGGGGAGGGGGGGCTATTTCGGGCTTTGCTCTTGTTTGTTATGCCAGCCGGTATCTCGGGGCAGATTGAAGGTTTTGCAGAGCTCTAAGTACATTAACATGTGATGTGGGAGGAGAAGAAGAAGAATAGG
>NW_019525213.1:284622-324553 GCF_002814215.2 Seriola lalandi dorsalis | reverse complement strand
CATTGCACCAGTGTGCCCCTGTCTTGCCCCCCCCCCCTCTCGGTTTAATCTAAATCCATTCAAGAAGCTTTATTGGCAAGATAAGATCTCTCTGACAGTGCCAAGACTTAAGTGCATCTCTCCTGGTTTCTGGTTGGATGGAAGGAGGAAGTAGGTTGGTGGTGAGAGAGCAATGACAGCCTTTATCTCGGTCAGTAAACACAAGCCAAGGGAGTCCCTATATTGTTTATATTGTGTCTTTGACTCCCCCCTAACTCCCATATATACACATTTAGAGGACACTGTAACACAATCGCTCACACAGAGACACACACAGTGCATGTGGATGGATACACGGGCCTGTGGTGCGCACAAAAAACCAAGGTCAGACTCACAGGGGTGCTCGCACACGTGCATGTATGCAAAAGGCGCACTTCGACATACATGTACGCACACACACACACACACATAGAAGCTGTGGTTGTACTAAACAGTTGTGTTGTTGTGTGTGTGTGTGTGTGTGTGTGTGTGTGTGTGTGTGTGTGTGTGTGTGTGGTGGGTTGCTGGCAGCCAGTGTATGGGGAACGGGTCAGATCCTAGCACACTCAAGCTTCCCTCCTGCCTGCCAGTCTGACCACTAGTGGCTGTGTGTATGTTTGTTTGTGTGTGTGTGTGTGTGTGTGTGTGTGTGTGTATATGTGTGTGTGTAAAACTGCTCTACAGCACAGCGGAGTTCAGTGCAGCTGAATTTGCCATAAACCAGAGATAATTCCATCCGAAACCTTCCTCAGCCGAGTGGATCTGCTCTGCATTTTTTCTCTCGGGGAAGCTCATTTTGTAAATTTTAGGAGAGTTAGGAAACATTTGACATCACATCCATATGTGTGTTTGCAAATGTGTGTGTGTTTCGAGAGAGAGCAAAGCTAACTCATTTCTAGAGCTGTTGCTGCTGCTGCATCTCTATGGCTCCCTAGAAACTATATACAGTTCATTTGTGGTTCTTGCCGGATTACACTTTCAGTTCACATGATGAATGTTGTCAATTAACGTATCTGGCATATAAAATATCCAACCTTGCAATAGAAAATGTGCTATAATCGACAATATCTACTTATTGTGGCATTGGTTTAATACAGAAAAAGGACTTGAAACATGAGACATGACATGTTAATTAACAAGTTCTGCGCTCTGTCCGCCCACCTTCATGCATCTCTGGTGAATAAATGCAGCACAGTTCATTTACTCAAAATAACCCTGTTGCCTCTGAATACAATCTAGTCAGCAATTAAAGCTGCCATTATCATGTAACTGTAACTGGAAAAACAATTTCAGAAAGATAGAAACTAGGTCAGAAGTCAGTTCTCCGTCTCTTTTTTCCTTCTTTCCTTCAGTGTCACCTTCTATATTTCTCTTTGCCGTCTCCACTGCCTCCTCTGTCTCCTTCATTATCTGTCCTCTGCCCAACCAAGTGCAGCTAATCCAAATTATCCATCTATCTCCACACACAGGGCCTGTAACAATTTGGCCTTGGCTCATCATGTCTGTGGCACAGTGCTGTATATTACCTTTTGTTTTTTGTGACAGCGCGTCGCACATCACCACAGCGTTTCTGCTTTATGAGGTATCGTCTGGGTTGATGTGATAGGAAGGAAAGATTAGGGCATTAACTTAGATTGAACCTTACGTAACGTACGTACGTGGTATGGTTGCTAATTCACCAAGGAGGCCTCGGTGGTTGGTTTCTGTGGCCTGGAGTTCCTGGGAAGAGGTTTAATGTTGGGTGGCTGTAGCCGGTGGTTGTGGGCTCATAACCAGAGGACCGCTGGTTTGAGAAAGGCGGCAGGAAAGAAGTCTGGCCGAGCAAAGTAAATAGGCCTAAAGTAAACAGGTCAAGTTGCCCTTGAGCAACATGTTGAACTTGAGCAACTCTTGGTGTGAAGTTGTTGCTTTGCTGACAGCAGCAGATTTAGTCGGTGTGTGAATGTCAAGTGGAGCTCTGCAAGACACAAGTGTGTTCGGTTGTAAAAAAAAAAAATTTAAAAAAAGTTTGGAGTGTTTTTTTCCAACAACAAAACAAAGCTGCAAGATCCCAGCAGACTCTCGAGGACACAAGTTGTGTGACATTTGCCTTACTTTGATCACAAGAGGATGATTTTCTGTATGTGTCTGTGCGTGTGTGTGTGTGTGTGGCATCTTCCTGTGCCATCACTTCCTATGACTGTCAATGCTACATCCTTGTGGTTTCCATGGTTACAGACAGTGCTGGATTCCCGCCGCGAGACAGACACGCACAGACACCAGACAGATGAGAGTAACTTCAGCTGGTAGTTAGAGCCGAGTCGTGCTGAGAGCTGAGAACGAAGAAATCCTGAAACAAGCCTTTTTCTTTTTTTCTTCCTCTTTTCTTCCTATTCTTCTTCTGTTGGAGCAACATCAGAGACATTTCCCTGTCTCTGCTGAGTTAAAGCAAGGCTGCAATTTAGATAAGATCTTACCAATCATGCAAAACATTTTTCCCAGTTTAAGTCGATTCAATTTAAAATTATGTGGGTTTGGCATGATTGGTCTCGTGGTTCAGCTCCGTTGTACGAGAGCCCAGAAATGTCTTCAAGTGTTGTCTGACTCTAAAAAGAAATGTCACACCTGTTGCTGCTGCATATCTCACTTTTCTTTTCTTTCTATCGATGCCAGTTTGTGCATTAGCATTTCAATATTTAACTGCAGTTCTTAAATTTTTTAGATCCTTTTCAGATTAAATATGGGCAACATTTTCAGACAGTAAAAGACAACAACAGCTTGTCTCTTTCCATTTTCCTTGCGGATTTTTTCAGGAAACTGTTTTGTCCACTTAATCCCAGCTGTTGGGAATGAATTTTTTTGTGACGTCTTGAACGTTTACTCAGAATTCCCCAGACGGTTGGATGGAAACATCAGCTTCTCTCTCCTCCCAGCTATTTTGCTTTTCTGGAAGCAGCCCTCCAACATGTATAAGGACTGAGGACAGGTAGGTTTCACTGATTTTGATTTTGAATTTGACGACTTTACGGGAGCAACCGCCTCTCTTTTTGGCTTTCCCCTTTTCTGCTCCCCTCCACTCCTCTTTCTTCCTGTCTATCTTCTGAATCTTCTTCATCAATCTTCTGATCTGTTCAGACACCCCTGACAGCACTTTCTTCCTCTCTTTCCCCCCATATCATCTTCTTCTGTCTTCTCATCTGTCCAGGTACAGGCCCCTCAGGGGTTAAACACCAGAGACATTAGAGGCACAGTCTTTGATGCAAACTGAATGACTGGATATACGTGTGTGTGTGTGTGTGTGTGTGTGCGTGCGTGTGCGCATATTCAGTTGGGGGACGCACAAGCTGCTGCACATATCTACATCCATGTCGTTATAATGCTGGTATAAATATCTTCATGCTCTCTCCTGTGAGAGCCCTCAATATTTTAGAGTGTGTGTGTGTGTGTGTGTGTGTGTGTGTGTGTGTGTGTGTGTGTGTGAGTCAGTGCCCCATGTCTGGGAGAGCTGCGATGTGGTAGTTTGATATCATTGGCGTTCTTTCATCAGTGAGGTGATTCTCCTGCTATGCGTTTGAACTGCAGTGAATCAAAGACAGCTTGTTGTACGGCTGCAGCTGTGGCCACATCACCTGCACACTAAATCCAGCGAGCCCTTATTTTTTTTTCTTCTTTCCATCGTTCTTTTGTGCTTTGCTCTTGCTTTCTGGGCTTTGTTCATCTATTTTGTTGTTGCCTTTCTTTTGCCAAGGGTGCCTGATGTAGGCTTCAGAAGCTAAATCCACTCTTTCTCCTGTTATCAGCCGGTGTCGCACTCTCCACAGTTAACAGTTAGTGCAGAGTGTAATCTGTCTGGCATTATAGTTACAGCTGTGTTGAACAGTTGAGAGTTTTGCAAATTCCCTCTTTGTGCTCATAGACAGTGTTTGCTCGCTGAGTCATGGGAGTGGGATAGTTACACAAAAAGGAAATGTTGTTACCTACCTGATTTTGCTTCCTCACATTAGCTTCAGGTGAACTTCAGGTGAACATTTTGGTGCAGAAAAAGATTATGATTAAATCGCCCAACACTGAAATCGCTTTAGAAGAAGCAATTTCAGACAATAACTCTTTAAATGTACACATGGGGCATGTGAGTATTATTTTAAGAGATTTTGGGGCTGCAACTGATTATTTTTATTCACATTCATAATGAAAAATACCTGTTACAGTTTCCCAAAGCCTGAGATGATGTATTAAAGGAGCTACATAGCTAACGTTAGCATTAACAGCTGTTTACTTACCAGTCTAGAAGAAATGTGGTGAGTTCAGCATCAAACTTCATTCCTTTTACTAACCAAGAGCTGTTCCCAGAGGTGGAAAGTAACACCAATGTTAACTTCCTATAACGACTCACTTTGGCCTTTAACCACATGGTTTTATTTTTGTATTAATTATGACACTTTGTTAGATTTAGGAAACATCTGTCCTTGAGCATGAAGCTCCCAAAAGTCTGTTTGTGAGCGATGCACCGATCAAACTGTTTATCCCCCGATTCCAATACCTCCGTTTTCAGAGCGTCTGCTGACGCTGAGAATTGATCCAATACAATAACTCTTCTTTTTCCTCCCAAATTTAGAAACTTCACAACTTCCACATCTGGAGCTCATAGAAGTCATTTCTATGTAAGATAACATGAGGCCTGTGGCTGAAACACTGAATTTTATATTGACAACTGTGTTTAATGTGGAGCGGTCTTCTTCTTGATCATACACCGACAAGTATCCCGGTTATCTTGATTAGCCCTGGAACGCAGGGATTTTATGTGTAGACTATTTATTTTATTTTATTTTTTGCTCATGAAGGGACTTTTTTCTGTTTCCATAATCTTTTCCCGCTTCACGGCAACATTAAGTCTCTTTTTATTTTCTAAAGGAATTTAGATCTTAGATGATAAGGGGTGTTCGTGCTTGATTTCTAAAGATGATTGATGTTTTCCTCTGCTGCCTCCTATGAAATGCCTGCCACTCAATATATTTTATGAAGACATAGAGAAGAGAGAGCTTTTATGCTCTTCTCAGACATCCATGAGAAAATATGTTGTCAAGTTATGTTTAGAAGTCACAGTACAACAAGGTAGAAAGAGCTACTATCAGAATAATAATACAACCCACTGCTCTGGCTTTCCCAGTCTGTACTTTGTGATTGTGTCCTGATTAAAGACCGAGTTTTAAAGCATTTCATCTCAGACACACAGAACTACATGTTGACTAGGTTGATGTGGCCCATGTGTGTAATTACGCTGTAATTTCATCATGGTAACGCTGTGATTAAGAAGTGATTTACTGGTTTATTTGTAGCGCCATTGTATAAAGTTTCACAATAGAAACCAACGCAGTCCAGTGACAGGCTACGTGGGCCGAGCACTCATGGGAACCAGAGTGGCTTTTAGCGTTCAGATCCTCAGGGAGGGCTGGGACTATGTTGTTGTTGTTGATAAATGCACTCCCACAGTCCTAGGGCCAAAACACACACACACACACACACACACACACACATAGTCACACACACACGCACACAGGAAAAAATGTTCCTGCTTGTGCTCACAAACATACACACATACACATAGGAAAATCACATAACGTTAGTGATGGATAAAAACTTATTATCATAATGATAAAGGTCAGGAAATAAAAATAAAAAAAATGAAAAAGCTTTGTGTTACGTTCACATTATCAGATTCAGTTTGTACACACTCACACGTAAGTGCATCAAAACACATGCAACCTGAAGTTTAGAGATGTGGATCGGAGCCAAGAAAAACACAGCAAATTGAGTGTAACTCTTCCTCCTCCGTCATCCCTCCATCATATGCCCTTTCATTCGCACTGTGAATATATTTGGTATTTCGTTGTTCAGTTAATTCCTTTTTTCCTTGGTTCCTCTTTTTGCCTCCTCACTCTCTCTCTGGCAGCATGTTTACAGTCAGTATCCAAATCAGATATTGGTTTTTATTAAGGAGCTGATTAAATGCATGTGTGTTTTCACAACCTTTTTGGCTTGTGACTCCTTTTATCTACCAGTGACGTCAAGTTCAACCTATCCTGTAAATTGTCTCATTATCCCCTTTAGATTAGTCTTGCTATTGCCTGATTGATCAATGTCTAAATTCCATATTTTGCCATATTTGATGTGTAAAAGTTGATTAGAGAGAAAACGTTTGTATCAAAGTCTTCTCGTCTGTCTTCATTTAAATCATATTCTTGTTAATTTTCTTTCATTTTGTATTTTTTGAAGTAATTCTGTGCTTATTTTTCAGAATTATATGTAATCAAAAAGGATCTTTTGTTCATAACATAACATTATAAACTATTCTGACAATCTAGTAATTGTTTCAGTCAGTTCTCTGTTTCCAGCTTTTACAATGTCAGGGGTTGGTACTTTTCTCTGATTACACTTTGGAAAATTTAATATATTTGAGTTTTGGACTGTTGGTTGGACAAAGCAAGACATTTGAATGTGTCGCCTATAGGAAACTGTATTTGCTATTTTCTGATATTTCATGAACAAAAGAAGAAAAGAAAATAATGACACTAAAGAAAAAGTAATCAACAGATTAATCTAGAATGAAACTAATAGCTAGTTGCAGTTCTACTTTTTTGTGCACTTTTTGTGAACAAGATGAAAATATTGTTTTAAATTTTATAATGACAACATTCAAATCCAGAGTATCTATTTGTTTCTGTTGCGTCCTGAGAAAAAAAGGGGATCAAATGGCACATTTTTCTGGCATGCATGTGAGGCAGGGGAGGTGAGGATAGGAGCTGAGTGTTAAGATTCTCCCTGAGGCGAGTCAGGCTGTTACCACAGAGAGAGAGAGAGAGAGAGAGAGAGAGACTGTGACAGTGAGGGAAGGTATCTGAGGTATCCATCATTTAGGCTGAATCAGGGGAATGCGGGCCACTCTACCCCCAGGGCGTCAGGACATATATAGGCCGTACACCTCAGGACCCCAGCTTTGCCCTTCCCGTTGCCCTCTTTCTCCCTCCTCCTCCTCCTATGGATACACCTTCAGCATATTAATCACACGCGAAAGCACTGTCAGACTGCTTTCTCATAAGTCATGTTGTAATGGCCTGCCTTCAAAGACTCCTGTCTTTTTTGTTTTCGCCCAGTCTGCAGGAATCCAAAATCTGCCTATTTTGCCATGATGAAAAAGGGATGATGATGGATTGCAAATTAGAAGGGGTAAAAAGAGAAGTTCTTCTCTGAACAGACATGAGTATTTGAGCTGAAGACATGACAAATGTTTACTCTTTTCTGCTTTTTTTTTTTTCTTTCTGTCTCTCTCTGGCTTTGTCTTTGCTCCACGTGGACGTGTTGCTGGCGTCGTTGGCTGGGGAGGATTTTTGTGTTTTTCAGCGAGCATGTGAAGATGTGTGTAGCTGTAAGGAAAAGGTGTTTTTAACTCGGAGTCTGTGGAAATTTTTTTTTATCTCTCCTCAAAATATCAAAGTCGCTCTTCCTTTCTGTCGTTCTAAGCATGATGGACTAGCTCAATGCTGCTCTTTTAAGTCAGAATATCTCCTCTGCTAAAACCCTGAGTCTTAATCCCAAACAGTGCAGTGTGTCACTGGGAAAAAAAGAGATGATGGGAAGCTTTAAAAGACTCACACGAATGGCTGATGCTTTTGAAATGAGCGAGTATTTCCCCCCCAAAAAAGAAAAAAGATACAATCTTTGGACTTAGCTTGACACAAAGGCCTAAGGCTTTTTGAATAGATCATTATAACCAGGAGCTCCTCTCTTGACTTTATAATGAGGCTTTTCGGGAAGCTGCTCTTTGGTTGCAGGCCGTGGGGTGGAGACGGGGCGACGATCGAAGCCAGTTTCCCAGAGGTTTACTGACTCCTGACTTCAAAAGGCCAAAATAGTCACACTGTCACTGCTGCTGGAGCCGCCAAATCCCGAAAGATCAGAAGAGTGTGTGTGTGTGTGTGTTCGTGAGTGTGAGTGTGTGTGCATTTACAGTGGTAGGGAATTACACCTCAAGACTGTTGATGTGAAAGTGCCACTCATGTCAAAATGGCAAGTATACAATAGAATAAGTTGCTGCTCTTTTTCTTAGACCTTGAATTGTAGAGATAATATATTATGAGTATCTAATATATTCAAGTATTGATATTGATTATGTGGAATTGATTTCATCTGTTGCAAACATGTGCTGGTTGGCTTTTTACATAGGTGAGATGGAAACAAGACAAGTGACTCATTGACAGCCTTTTGATTTTTTTTTTAAGCGTTCAAATGTGATTTAAATCTTAAACTTAATTCATCCATGAAAGGTTTGCACACCCTTGGATTTGTGCAGTCGTGTGGGTGAAGGGTTCGTGTAGGATTCGTAGACCTCTCGCACCAAACTATGCCAGTGTGTGTGTCTGTGTTTGTGACAGAATGCATTGTACAATACATACTGTATGCATTGTGTGTGTTTGCACGTGTGTCTGCATACGTGTGTGTGTGTGTGTGTGTGTGTGTGTGTGTGTGTAACAGCAGACAGATGTGAGGCGTGGACGTGGAAGGCTTGGCAGTAAACCGACAGGATGACTGTGTGTCTGCCTTCCCTGTCTGCCAGGAGCTCAGCAACACTGACTGGAAAATTTGGAATCACAGCACACACCGCCTGCTCATGTTATATGGCAACACACACACACACACACACACACACACACACACACTCATTTACATTTATAGTATTTACTGGGAGCTAATGGTAAGAAGACAGACACCCACACGCCTACTTGACATATAGCATTTACTGCCTTCTCAACTTTTATGGGAACATGCACACACACACACACTCACACACTCACGCTGAAGTTCTGAGATATGAGCTAATGACATCCCAGCAGTGTACGGCATGCCGTCATACTGAATGTATTAGGGATTTGAGACAGATGAAGACTTGACTTGGGTTTTGTTGGAGGGCTGTGTGCTACTTCTTACACTGTGTGTGTGTGTGTGTGTGTGTGCATGCATGCGTGTGTGTGTGTGTGTGTGTGTGTGTGTGTTTGTGTGTGTGTGTGCATGCATGCGTGTGTGTGTGTGTGCTTGTTGCAACACTCCAGATAAGGCAAGGCTAACAAGGCTGTTGGCCTTACTCTGACCTACCTTACACAGCCACATACTGCAAAGAATCTCGTTTTTCATATTAACTCACAGGAGTGATGATGGTATCCAGTCCATGCTGCCTGCTCAGGTTCACCTCGCTGCTCCTCTTTAGCTCCTTGTGTAGATTTATAATGTGCAAGTAATACAGCAGGTAGCGGTATGTTATTAACGATCATTAAATAACGTTAGTAGAAATTGAATTATAGGAATCTTTAAAATAAAATAGGCCATTATAATATTGTAATTAGGTCTGCCTGAGGCATGCTGAAGAAAGGTAGCCCCATTCACTGGATGAAGGCCGTGAGATGTGGTTGAAAGCAAAGTAAAGGTTTCTGGCACAACTTTGAAGGTGCATGGAGAAAAAGAAAAAGTCTAAAGAGGTCAAAACTCCAGCAACACTCGCCGCGTACAGAAGAACTTTATTATTAGACCGACGCATCATGAACCTGATGAAAGCCACAAGTCGAAAGGCGTCAGTCTAATAATAAAGTTCTTCTGTACACCGCGAGTGTTGCTGGAGTTTCCACCTCTTTAGATGTGGTTGAAAGCTCTAAAAACTAATAAGTGGACCTTTTAACCTTTTGAGATTATTTTCTAACATACGCTATACTATTCCTAAAGGTAGAAAAAAAAAAGAAATTCCATATTTAAATGCAGATTTTCTTAGATCCCATCAACCCCACATCAAACTCTGAATTCAGCCGACTCTAACTTCCAGGGGCCTGCATGGTGGAGGGGAGGTTAGGGTGAGGTTAGGGTGGGGGGGTGGAGGGTGGCGCTTCTACAGGATGTTACTGAGTTTCTACAGCTCTATTATCACAAGTGCAACACTTATGTCCTCTGAGCAGGGCTTCAGACTTGAAACCAAAGCTGATCTTCTTTGACGGTCTGGAACTTACTCCCACTCCCATTAAAAAGCAGCTCAAGACTTTCCTATTTAGACTATGTTGAGGTTTTTTTCTTTTTTGATGTTTGCATCATGTCTGCAGCTTGTGCCTGTTTAAATGACTAGAAGCACTTGTGTGACATCTGCCCTGAAAAGGTCTTACGCTGTGTTCATGCGTTATTGGAGTTGTCGCGATTGTGAGTTTCTGATTTGCTCTTAACGTTCAGGCCAACTTCCAAGCCGTTATTACGACTGGTAGATTCTGACTGAGTTATCAGTCTTGGTACTTACTAGTACCAAAGTGCCCGAGGACAAAACAAAAGCCTCACATTAGCTCAGTATTTTAATCCTCACATGACCCACTGTAATCATACAACCATCTTGATGACATGAATGCTCGCGAGTTGTTAATTTTTCTCACCACAACCATCATCCCATATGACTCCAACACGGTTATATAAATGTATATAAATAAACTGTAGCTCTAAGCTTTTAGTTCTTGACTTTACACGGTCACTTACTGATGATCCAGTAATAGTCTCTAACTTACATCACTGTTGGCAGTCAGCATTGACTGTGAGTGTGTGACTTGCCAGGCTATTGGTCAGTGTGTTAGTATGATAAATTGTGACAGTAGTCAGTGCGATGGTCCAGGCTTCCTGCCAGTTAGAACCATAGTAACAGCGCAGCGTTCCCACTCTGCCTTTGAACTGCTGTTATGCTGCTATAATGAGGGAATGTTCTTTTCTAAGCCTAACCCAAGGGAGGGTGTGTGTGTGTGTGTGTATGTGTGTGTGTGTGTTTGTGTGTGGCATGGTGAGTCATACATGCTGTGGCCATTGTCTTTGGCCTACAACCAGAGGTCTTGTTATTTTCCTCAGCCTCCAGGTGACAGAAACAAACCAGGAACTATGTGTGTGTGTGTGTGTGTGTGTGAGAATATATGTTGCCCCTGGGTATATACTTTCTGTATATACAGGATATTCTCACATGAGATCATCATGTTCTACTTTGTAGATTTGGCCTACAAGACTGGGCGGCCTGTCAAAAAGTTGTGTGTGTGTGTGTGTATATTTGTGTGTATGTGTGTGTATCTATGTGTGTGTGTCTATGTGTGTGTGTGTGTGTGTGTGTCTATGTGTGTGTGTGTGATGACAGCGGAGACAGTTAGCCCCCACCTCAGCTCTCTGTTAAGACCTGGTTTGACATTATTGCAGTCTAATAAGCCATACTCCAGTCAGCTCATGTAGTAAATCTTTGCCATTGTGCTGCCATATTACAAACAGATGTGTATACACACACACACACACACACACACACACACACACACACACACACACACACACACACACTGTAGATACATGTAAATACAGCCTCCAGCTATATTTGGGAGGCAGAAAAAACACTCCCTGCCTCTCCTCCTCTTATGTTTACTTTGAATCTTTGGTGTGACCAAACCCAGTGCTCAAACCAGGTTGGACAAACAAGCTCTTTTCATTACATCCTATCATATTGTTCTCCCTTTTACTTTTGTTTTATTCTGCTTTCTTATTTCTTCCTGATCACAGTCTTTTCTTTAACTGCCCTCCTTCTGTCTTCTGTTGCTTCACCTGTTGCTTCTTGCTCTAAACCAGAGATTTCCCGGCATTGCACTTGCTAACTGTCATTTTCCAACTCTCGTTTCCTGCTTTTGCTCACCTGGACTTGGTCGCAAGTCGCACCAGCTATTCTGAAATCTATCACTAGGGTTTGTGTGTAAAGTATTTAGTCCTAACTAGTAGTTTCAAACTAATGATTTACGAAATATAGTTGCACCATAAAAACTTAAGAAATATTTTATCAATTAAAAACCTTGGTAATGAAATGAAAGCTGCAATGATGAGTCAATTAAATGATTAAAAATAACTGGCAACCATTTCTCTTCAGTAAACTCTATGTGTTTGGGTTTTGGACATTTGAAGATGTCACCTTGGGCTTTGGGAAATCAGGATGGACATTTTTATTAGGTATAGATGGACATTGTTTAGTCGAACTTTAATTGCATAACGTTATGTCATGCCTGTGATATGTTATTTCAAATCTAATACATCATAATTAAAGAGTGTTTTATGAAGTGTCAGGTGAGATGTGTCGACAGTAATAGAAAGCTAACATTAGTTCGGTCAGTTGGTGGTTAGTTACATAAGCAGCAGATGCACTTAGTTAGTTTCTGTAAATATTTAGTAAGAAGTAAGATCTACATAAGAACTAGTTTGTCTGGTGCAACCCATTTGAATGTGACGGCGATGGATGTCGTACGGTGATGCACTACTGCTATTTGTGCATGCTTTTTTCTGCACGTTTGCATGGATGCAATCCCGTGGATTCATGTATGTAATATCTCGGACTTGAGACCGTGGCGTGCTGTACGCGCAGGGCTGCTTCTCATTAGGAAAGTCTAGACCTAAACCTCCGGCTTAGCTGCAGCGCCGCAGCCACATGCTCAGCTAAACCCACATCCCAGCCCCGAGCCTGTATGCGCTTGGCATACGCTGAGGGTTTATGGGTAAGTGAATGAAAACCCTGGTGTGCGCTGATGTCTCAAACAGATGAAATTAAATGTCAAGAAAGGGACCCAGCAAAAACATGAGTACACAAAAGGGGAGAGGAGAGAGGAGAGATGCTGTTAGTATTTCTGTTTCACAATCCTCAAGGGAGTCTGGAGGTGTGATTCACATGGTGAATAAAGAAGGAGGAATTAAGCTAAAGAGGTGTTGATTAAGAGACGAAGGATTAAAGAAGAGGAGAGGGAAAAGGGAAGAAGACGAGGAGTTGGCGGTAGTATTGGCAGGTACTGAGAGGGGAAGGGAAAGGACCAGAGGAGGAAGTGAGCGATGGCTCGAAGTAATATGGAGCCAAAGGTGACAACATGGCCCCTTCACTGTGGATAAGGTTGTGTCTGACGCACGCAGGGACAGTGAGACCCTCAAACATGTGCACACATACGTTCCCCGAGATGAAGAGGCGGCCGGACATTTGACCGTGAGCAGCGCCCGGGGTCACGTGCACAAACACAGCTCCAAGAATAGACTCTAAACACTAGGGAAGAAAATAACCCAGTAACAGAGGATGTGGCAGGTCTCTCTTTTCTGTGTGTGTGTGTGTGTGTGTGAGAGAGAGAGAGAGGGAGAGGGAGAGGGAGATCTGTGTGTTTTTCATTCTGCCAGTGTTCGTGCTAATACTTTTATTTGTAGGGTTAACTGGGTTTATAAATGAGCGATTCAGTTACTTTCTTTAAGCCTCGCTTTCATCCCTGGCTGTAATGAATCCCATAAACCGTTTATCTATTAAATCTTCATGTTGTGTCTTTACTGTTGCTCCCACTAATTTTCCTTCAGTTGAGCTTGCGTACAGCCACACATTTTTTATAAAAGGGAGGGAGGAGAGGTTATGGAGAGGTGAGGGGAGTCCAGTTTTATAGTCTTGTTTGTATGTTGGGTTGTAAATGTCCCCTAACAGGCTTAAAGTGACAGCTGCTCCCCAGGAGTGTCATGGCTTCCCTGTTGAAACCGTACTGTACAGAGACTGGAAACGGAGGATTTTATGGGTCTCTGAAGATGTGGAAAAAAAATCTGTTTTAGTATTTTTTATTTTTTTGTGATCTGATTCATTTTGTACCAAATGATGAACTTAAACTCGATCAAATTCAAAACTGTGGTTAGATGACACTTTCTGGTTTTCACCGGAAAAAAATCCCAAATCCAAAATGGCTCTCGGGGCAGTCAATGAATAGGTGCTGTGTTGCAACAATAACTGTAATATTATATGGCACTGAGTCAGGGTCCTTGAGGTAAAAGAAAATCCACTAATACTCAGGATAAATTAGAGGGCTGCTGGTATGATTTAAACCGAATTTGCTGTCCCGGCATACATCATGGAAATCTTGATTAGAGGGTTTCTTGGAGCCAACGGTCAGTAAAAAAGTAGCAGTGTGAGGTGTTTTAGAGGTTCAATCTTGACCATCCATCTTGCAGACTTATTTGTAGCGGCTTCTGCCCCATGTTCAATAACGGAAGGTGGAAAAGATCAGATTAAGGCCTCTCAGAGATGCTTTACCCGCCGGGTCTTATTGTTTAATCAAAGAGTATTAAAAGCAAGTTAAGTTGCAGTTGATTTGCAGTTTTTTTTCTCAGTTATATATAATTGGAAATGTAACTTTGTGTTTTGGGCTGATGATTCAGACAGAAGCTCATCTGATATTCTGGTGTCAGACTGGGGGAACAGGCTTCAATTAAATATGAAGTCGACAAAAATACTCTCCTGACCTTTCAGAGGTCACATCAGTGTCTTTGTTTAAAAGGTGACAGGTTATTAATTAAAAGGTAATTCTGCTTATATAATTAAATTTCGTTGCATATAGGTGTAACTATTTCAGATACTATTGTTTGATCATATGTTTTGTGTCTGTGTGATTGCTTAAGACAGAGCAGACAGACAACCAGTGTTCTAATGTTCACGTGTTTGTACATTCAGTAGAAAAACGTTTTCTAGTATAAATGATCAGTAGGTTAATTGAGAAAACAATCAGCGTTTATAATGAAAAGATTCATTAGTTGCAACACTGATTTGGATGACTGTCAATTTGCTCTGGCTCAGGCTGATATGAGCGGTGGAGATGTTGGGGCAGGAGAGGGGATGAAGAACATGTGAGACTGTGGCGAGGCTGCACCACAAAGTCCTGATTTAGATGTGGTTTTGAGCGTGTGTGTATTCGTGTATTCGTGCACATGGCGGCGAGATGAGGAGGGGTGAGTCAGTGGTGGTTCGGATCACGATGACTCTCCTCGCCGTCTCTGCGACGATGGCCCATGGCGACAGGGGTTTGCGGTTAGAAACCTTAATCTGCTCCTCATATGACCCTGTGACGGACAGGGACAGCAGTCGACTCGCACACACACACACACACACACACACACACACACACACACACACACACACGCACACACACACACAGATAGACAGCCCTAAGTCTAGTTAGTCTAGCTTCAGCTCTCCAGTCTAAACATGCTCTTATATGGATTTCTGTTCAAATCTGGAGATCTCGACTCTTTCCTTCATTATAAACACATAGTCCTGCTGCCTACATGTAACTGCCCAGTGAGCACAAACATGTCTGAAAAGACAGTATGTGTTTGGACGTTCAGGACGTCGTTAGCAGTGTGAGAATGAATGTTTTTTACTGGCCTTGACGTGACACTGCAGAGATGTCTTTTAAGATGCTACTTTTGGACGTCCAGCCCACATTTCTCCAGAGGCCAGAGTGTGACTTTGATATGTCATTTAAGAGAGTTGGAGTTAATATTATATACATCTTTTTCACACATTATTTTTTAGAGCTGCAACGATTTGTTGATTAATCAATTAGTTGTTCAACAGTAAAGTAATCGGCAACTATTTTTATATTTAAATATTTTTGAATTCTTTTTTTTTTAAAGAAAAAAATGTCAAATATTTGCTGTTTCTGGCTTTTCAAATATGAACATTTTATACTTTTCTTTGTCAAACACGACAGTCAACTGAACGTCTTTGGATTTAGGACGGTTGGTCAGACAAAACATGACATCTGAAGATGTCACTTTGGTCTGTGGGACATTATAATGGGCATTATCTATATTAACTGACAAAATGGACTAATTGATAATGAAAATAATTGTCAGTTGCAGTTCGGGCTGAATGATATGCGAAAAAAAAAATATTGCTATTGCGATATGAGTCACGATTTCAATTGAAATGGTCATTTTTGAATTTCATTTTCACTGAAAAAATATGAAATTGATGAAGTTCATCATGTCCAGGCGTAGTTGCAGTCCTAGTTGTATTCCAGCTGTCCATCTTCATATATAAAAAAAAAACCATCTAAATTCAGATTTTTGTTAAAACTAGAAATATCTTTGTTTCTTGATATAAACACATCCATGACTGAAAAACAACAGAGAGAGAGAGAAGACTGATCAAAGCTCTCAAAGACAGAGCCTCTCAAGTCTAAGATGTAATGACTTTAACAACATTAACATATACTGTATGTGGACATGCTGATTCTTGAATCATTCTTGAAGGAGAACCTCAGTCCAAGCCCTCCATTATTAAAAAAGAATTACTGGAGGCCCATGTAATTTTATTAATATATGAGCATGTAATAATAATGACAGTAGTGGCATATTATAATAACCCTCAGGCGCATTTAAAAGGAAGAAATTGATGTGAGGTAAGGAAAATGGGAAAAACAACATGTAAGCCGTGGCTAGAAGGCTGGTTTCATGTGGTTTGCAGCTTTGATCCGGGGCTCTAGTGGCTTCCATTGGTTCCAACACCGGGAGAAAGTGATTGGAAATAATACACACATAATCACACAGTTTTCAAAATCCATCACGACGACGCTTTCTCCATCTTGTTCCCTCCTGCTTTTGCCTCTCTTTCTCTTTCTCCTCTCTTGTGTCTAATTCACCCTCGCTGTGTCGGTGTGCGTGTTGTGTACAAAGATTATGCAGTCATTTCACGACTTGCCACAACGTGCCTCGCCTGCTCACTAGACGCCTATCACCATACATCGAGAGTGAAAGTGAACTGGTGGCCCCCGCTGATGCCTCCCACATCACGTGCTCGTGGGGCAGATCCATCATCTTGTCAGCGATTGCAATTTAGTTTCACAAGTGCTGGATCTGAGCACAACATCCCTGATAGAGGTGTGTGTGTGTGTGTGTGTGTGTGTGTGTGTGTGTGTGTTATGGTTCGTTAAGTAGTTTTGCTCGTTGTGTTACTTTGAATGATGTGTGTTAGTGTAAAAAGCACTCTGGTATCTGGGGAATGTCTGAGTTCAGAAATTTCTGGAACGAGTCATTCAGCTCTGACCGAGCAGTGAATCTGAGATTGGATCTGGTTGTGGCTCCATGTCGTCTAGTTTTGGTCTACTTCTCTTCCTTTTTGGGCTTTGAGTGTGCCTCAACGCTCAACACCTCATAATTAATAGTGTTTTTTCTTTATTTGTCATATTAGAGTTAGTTATTTTTGTACTGCTGGAGCTGTGATGAATCTTTTCTAGAACCTCAGCTAAAGCCAATCTGACCAGATAAAAATCAAGCTAGGCCAATAAAGCAAAGATTACCTGATAAACTAACTCAGCTGTCACCACATCCAAGTGCATCTTTTTCTACATATTTTCATTAGCGATGTCCTAAGCTGATCAGAATAATAGATTTTTTTATATTAATAAGTTCTGGCTGTATAAAGCCCAGTGCATTTATGATTTATGATGTCTGTTGTAATTCACTGAGCGGAGGTTACCTCTGCTTTTCAAAATGCCCCATTGTTCTCCGTTAAAACGCTGGAAATGGAAATAAACAGCGTCCAGCCATCAGTGACATTTCAACTGCTTTGGGTTTCTTTTAGCTTTTCATTTCTTAGGGTGGACCAGGACACAGAAGCGCTGCGACTTCTTTTGAACTTCAGTATTTTTGTCCAGACTGTTAGAGCAGTTACAAACTGACTCTCCTCTACCCACATTATGGGAAAAAAAGAACAAAAAAAACTATATAGGAAACCATAATAATAATGTAAGGAAAGCTGTGATGGAGGCTATACTTTCCTAATGACGTCATTCTGCTGTTTAAGACATGTCATATAAATCCGCATGTGTTGCCTATCTTTGTCTAAGTGTGTTCTGAACAGCTGTTTTATGCGGGAGAATAGAAACGTGTGAGCAGAGTGTAAGCAGGTTTTCAATAATGAAAGACAATGCACATCAGGGATCAGGAGAAGCAGCCTCATGGTAGCCTGATGTTGCATGTGCAGCCAGGACCACCAGCCATTTGTTTGTCTGTGATGAGTATTTATTTTTTCATGTCTTAGACAATTAGTATTTGGACTTTTTTCTGTTTGACAGTAGCAGTCCTAAATAGACTGATTCAGTTCGGGAGAGTGCATTGATCTCATGTGATTTGTCAAGGTGTGCGGTGATGAACCATGTGTATGCTATAGAAGCCAGATACCAGAGATATGTTTATTGATTTTGGGCCTCACTGCACCAAACACAGAACCTTTTCCTCTGGGCTTTTTCAATGTGTATGTATTCAGCTGAGCGGTTGGTGTAAGCTGGTTGCTTTTGGGTCTGGGTTGTAGGTGGTAGTAGGAATAAACTGTTGAGTGGCTGAATCCAGGTCAGCTGTCTTTGCGCATTACATTAGATTTATTTGTGTGTCCTTTGTTTTTTCTGTGCACACGTGTGTGTGTGTGTGTGTGTGTGTGTGTGTGTGTCTTTGTGTGGGCATACGTGTGTCTGATGTCTGATTTGTGTGTCTTTGTGTGCATAAGCAGAACGCAGCCAAAAGCATGACATCACCCAAAATGTGCTTTTTAAATTAGCTGCAATGCAGGGACCGGGTCATAGTGAGCTCCGGGCAAGGCAGGATGGACAGATGTGTGTCTATGTGTGTGTGTGTAGGTGTTTGTTTGTGTGTGTGTGTGTGTGCATATGCATGCTTGCTTTCATGTGCATGGATCTTTATGTGAGTGTAGTGCAGAGGTTTATTTGACTTATCGTGACATATCTGCAATTGTGCGTGTGCACTCGTTGGTATTCGGGTGTATATGTGCAAAAATGTGTGTGTGTGTGTGTGGGTGGGTGGGTGGGGGGGTGTACTGCTGGTTTGGATGTTTTGAAGCCGATGCCAGCTTTCATCATCATCTCATGTGGCCCACAGTGTTGTGTATTTACAGCATGTTCTTTCTGCCCTCTGCAGTGGAACAACAGGATCTCAGTGTGTGTGTGTGTGTGTGTGTGTGTGTGTGTGTGTGTGATAAAGACTGTGTATGTTAGCCTTATAAGGCCAAGCCGTTTTAAGCAGGAAATATTTAAGGATAAGAAAAGATGTGAGTCACTGTTTTCCTCATCTGCTCAGAAGCACAAAAACATCCTCTTTGCTGCCCTCAAGACCTTCTCTCAGGGGATATATTGTATATAGACCTGTGTGTGTGTGTGTGTGTGTGTCTGTGTGTGTCCATGTGTCCTATAGTCCTTGGAGTTAGTGTTTTGTTCTTAATGAGGTGCTGAGCTATTCACACAGCCCACTCTCCTGAGAGATGTGAAGAGCAGCGAGGGAACAGCTGGTTCAGCGCTGTAGGTGTAGAACTGTGGAGGAGCGCTTGTGCCATCTCAGCCTGTAAAAGTAGGAGCTTGTATCCAGTTAGAGAAGAGGAGGAAAGGATTAAACACAGAGCGAGGGACAGAGAGAGAGAGTGTCTCTTTGATTCTACATAGTGGAAATTTAACATGTTGTTATAAGTAATTTGCTATATTACTGACTTATCTGACTTAACATCCTGAAGGGAATAGTAAATGTCGGGTTAGCTTAGCTTAGCTCAGTATCAGTCAGAAACATGTCAAGGAACTGACCATTCCTAGTAAATGGTTATCCAGTTACACAGGGCAGAAAACATTAAAGGTCCCATATTTTACACTTCTTATTCTGCTGTTTTATTTGAAGTTTTCATATCCTCAAGAAGTTTCACATCTCTCTCAGTATTCTCTCTGGAGCTCTAGTAACAACAGGTTGTCGAGTGTTTTCTGAGTGATCTAATAGAAATATAGCAAATTTCAAGGAAATTTCTCTGTGAACTGAACGCTTTGATACTTTCACAGTATTAATATAGAACGTAGACCTGCTTTATAATCAACAAAGACCCAGAATTCTCACTTTATGCAATATACGACCTGTAAATCTTATGTTCAGTAATCAAACAATACCAAATGTGTTGCAGATGAGCAGGAGGTTGGTGTTATGTGTACTACAGCGGCAATAATGAATTGTATCAGGACTGGACAGCACTAGTCAGCTGGTTTCCAAACAGCTGATGAATGAGCCATGACTCTGAAGCATGAATGAAGTAACTGGTGCCAATCAGCTAATGCAAGCACAACTTCAGTTACCAGCGCTGGGGCTGCAGCTAATGGTTCATTTCCTCATCAGTTAATCTGCAGAGTATTGCCTCAGTTAATTGATTGTTTTGGAAAATAGTGACATTTATTGACTTTCAGTGGAATCTGCCTCCGTCAGTTTCATCCGTGCCGACTGTAGGAGCCGCTCCTTCCTGCTGCACCCACCGACAAAGACCATTTGACTTTGTTATCTGGTGGGGAAAAGTAATAGAGAACAGATTCATCCACTTCAACATTAAGATGAATACCAACCATTCAAATATAAATCACTGCTGTCTTTGTCCTGTGTTTCCGCTCTCTGTTTACACTGAAAATGCCTTTTTATAAAAACTGTCCCTATAGGCCTGGACCTGCCTGCATGTTGCTTAGTCCTGTTGAGCCCTGACTGCTGGTCTGATGTATAATGGCCAGTGCCATTATTCTTGGGTGTGCTCTATCAAGTCTGCAGACATGGTTTCATCATGAACAGCTGTGTTTGTGTATGTGTGTGTGTGTGTGTGTGTGTGTTTCTACAGAGTACAGTGATTTGTGCTCTCAGGAGCCTGAGTCTCATCCAGAAAATAAGTTTGGCAAACATAACTCCCGTACATATTCAGTTTTGCAGTTTTGATAACGAACGTACACTCTTTACTCTCTTCTCCTGTCAGAAAACACCTGGGTGGTGGTCTTCCCTCATTTTAGGGACATTCTGTGTCCCTAGATGCCTGATAATGGTTATTTCCTTCTTTTTACTGTTTCTACAGCCTGAACAAACAGATATATTCTTTCTTTCTTTTGGGCTCATGAACACAGATACCTTAACCATCCCTTAATCCATAACTGTATCAAATATCCCCACTGAGTTTTCTTTTTTTCCCCCCTGCCTGTGTTTGGCTGGTGTACAGATGTCTGGTTTGCAGAGCAGCTCCCTGCTTGTCTCTGTGAGGGACCTGCCGTGGGCTTTTTTCTTTTGTAATCCAGACCCCCCAAAACTCCCTCCCAGCCCTCCTCCTCAAGATAGACTAATGGCCTTGTGCATCTGGCACTGTCAACGGAAACCCCCTGCTGTGTTTTATGTATCGCATTTTGAACCTGTTGCACTTCAGAGGTGCCTTTGCTTTGTTAGACAATAGAAAGATGATAGGACAGTCATGAGGAAGTTGTTTGCCAAGGTTAGTGCTGATTTCAGGTTTAAGGAAGAAACGATTGATTTTGTCTTTAGCTGAGTGAATTTAGTTTTGCTTGTTTTTTTCATCTGCACAAGAAAGACAATTGTTTCTCTTCTTCCTGTTTTGCACAGCCTGGTTACCAGCCAGGCCATCTTTCTCCCTCATTTCTCTGCAGCTGCAGCTGACTCAGAAAATGATGATAATTGAAGTGTGGCCCGGGCTTGACAAGGACAGAGCTTCGTGCCAGAGTGTCTGTCTATCTGTCTGTCTGTCTGTCTGTCTGTCTGTCTGTCTGTCTGTCTGCCAGCAAAGACGGTTTGACGTCTCAGCTGATGAACAAACTCTGCTGCAGAATAAGTTTGACTTGATTTTTCAAGGGAGCACGAATGTGTAGTTTGTGTGTTGTGTTGTGTTGTGTGTGTGTGTGTGTGTGTGTGTGTGTGTGTGTGTGTGTGTGTGCGCATTCAAACAGGCACTTAGAAGTCAGAGTAAATAATTCATGTGAGGATTACAGACAGAAGCAGAGAAGTGGGTCAGAAAACGCAGTTATTTTGTTGGACATTTGTGAAGATCAGAGTGTGGGAAAAGGAAAGAGAGAGAGAATGAAATGAGTGAAGGAAAGAAAGAAAGAAGGAGAGGACAGAGTGTGTTTTAAAATTGACATTTTAAAAAGTTGAAGGAATGCATTTATGAATGCATTAAGATTCTTTTCCTTGCAATTTGGATGCATTTTTAATTCTGTGATTTTTGTGATGTGTGTTTGCATGCATTTATGTGCAGTTCCTTGTGAGTGTTTATGTTTCTCAGTTTTGTTTCTCAGAGGAGAGTTCTGTTGAATAAAGCCCAGTAATCCCTCCTTTGTAGCTACTGTTGTCGCTCATTGTAGGGCAGAAGTCAATACCCACAGAGCAGCTAGTGTCTCTCTCTCGGCTCTGTTTAGTATGTGTATGGCATAGCAGAGCCCACTGTTCTCACTGTGTGATCTCAGTAGAAACACAGAAGTTGCATCAAGCTGTGTGTGTGTGTGTGTGTGTGTGTGTGTGTGTGTGTGTGTGTGTGTGTGTGTGTGTGTGTGTGTATTTACAGTGAGTGGGCTAGTGTAGACCTGTCCTCTCTCTCTCTCCCTGGGGGTATGTTTGGGGTTCCTATTTGGGCCCTCTTCTTCACAAAGACCCACTTCCCCTTAGGAGGCCCCCTTGGCCCCTTGCTCTGTACCCATAGGCGCACACACACACACACACACACATACACATGTACAGCAAAAGAACATGTGTTTATTGGTGTGGACAAAATTGCACAAAGTACACAAGCTCTTTCTGTGCACATTTGTTGATGCACACACGCACACACGCACACACACACATGCACGAACATACTTTTAGTGGCTGGATTAGAGGTTGTGACAGAAGTGGCCTCCAGTGATTTAGTGCTTCCTGGTGAAGGTCAGGTTGAAGGGAAGACCTTTTTAGACTGGGTAAAAAGAAGGGAGGGAGGGAAGGAGAGGTAAAGAAAGAAAGAGAGGGAGATTGAGAGGATGGGAACGCAAGAGGAGAAAAGGGAGAATGCTTGTCACAAATAACCTAATTTCCTCTCACAAAGAAACTCAAGGAACACAATCGACTGATCTGCCTCCACTTCTCACTTCTTGTTCTACCTTTAAATTCAAGGCACAGAGAGACAAATAAAACCTCTGAAAAAGCAAAGGATAAAAGGTGCAGATAAAAATTCCACTGCAAATTGCATTATGTTGCCCTTTGTTAAAATCTCTCACAAAAAGCGAGGCGGTAGCCTTCACCATGTTCTCGCTCGAAGGTAAGATTCAATCTGATGTAAATTAGTCTCAATTTACAGTTGTAGAATTAAATATGAAAAAAAGAAATAGGCCTACCTGTGCTCGTAATTATATTATATTATAATATATAGTTATAAGAGTAACCAAAAGTTTATTTTTCATCATGTTTTTATTTTCTCCAAACAGACAGCTTTGAAAAATAAAGCCACATTTTTCATGTTCACAGACTTTCCAGATTTTGGCTTTAAGCTTTGGCTTGTTGACGTTAAAGTGAAACCTGATACCTCCGCAAATTCTTAGCTAACTCGCCCATAAATAACTGAGCTGCCACTAAATCAGGCCAAAGCTTGAAAACACACCACAGAACATGTGTGTATGTATGCGTGCGCGCGTGTGTGTGTGTGAGCGCGCTTACCAGTGAATCATCTCTTTCTGAATTATGTGCCAGTGAGGCATGTGCAGGCATTCACGGGTGGGTGTAGGCACGTGCGCGTGTGTGTGTGTGTGTGGAAGTTGTTCAGTGTTATAAACACCAGTGGAGTTTGTTTACATGCTCAGTATCACTTTGGGGAAGCTGTCGTTTACCAAGATATACACACGGACATTAAGTGTGTGCGTGCAGCATGGTGAAAGGAGTGTGAGTGGGCATGTTTGCGTGTGTGTGTGTGTGTCTGATTGCCATCCTATAGTAGTCTATTTCTAACTGACTGTCGAGATTTCAACTGCAGCTTGCCAGGAAGTGTAATTTCCTGCTCAAGAGACTGATTCAGCAGCATCCAGCTGTTATGTATGTGTGTGTGTGTGTGTGTGTGTGTGTGTGTGTGTGTGTGTGTGTGGAGAGAAAGGAGAAAGAAAGTGAGACAGAGACGAGGTGACCGCCTGTTTTTTCCATACAAAGTCTTAATAGTTGTTTTTCCAGGTGCCACAAACCCCCCTCCTCACCTTGCCAGAACCCCCCCCCTTCCCATGAGCCCACCAATCATTCCTCCCCCTCTCTCCCCAGTTGCTCTTTTTCACACTTTTAAGTAGGAAACTCCGGCTCCATAATTCTCCTGAGAATCCCGAACAGATCAGATGATAACTTGTTATCACCTCTCAATGTTGTTTTTTCTTCCCGTGCTTATTCTGAAAATCCTGCATCCCACAGGTACACAGTCCTGATCTTATATCAACTAATCACCCGTTAGTCTGTGTTTGAGTGACAGCAGGGTTTTCATGAATGCTTGAAAAATATGAAAATTAAAAAAAAAAAAATCTATTATTTGAATATAAAACCATGGCTTCTTCTATATGTTTCAGTTCTATGTAGTTCCAAATTCGCAGTCTTACATTTGGATTTCTGAAAGTATGCAGTATGTTTGTATAGTTGGGATTAGGATGGAGCTTAGATTGCATGAGTGCGGTTGTGGCTATAGTGGTGCTGTCTCACCGCAGCATTACAGTTAATATATGTATGTGCAGTACGAATGGGCATGCATGTGTGGGAGGGCCAGAGGAATGTGTTGCCTCTGTGAAGGAGGAGGGAAAACAGAGGAAGACGGAGAGAGAAAGTGACTATGACACAAAGGCATCTAAAACTAATTGATAGAGGGGGAGAGAGATATACAGCGACAGAGAGGCATAAAAGAGAAAAAAAAAAAGAATGAAAGAACTCACTGTTTTACGTGGCCTTTAAATTATTTTCTTGCTTGCAGGTTTACTGCACACTGTGTTTACCTTCTTGTCAGGCTCTGTGAGTGCCTGGTATGTGGCGTGTTACTGGTATTTACTTGTTGCTTAACTTATTTTACTGCACAGAAATGTCTCTCTAATATGAACTCTCAGCAGTCAATGTTTATCAAGCTGATTTTGAAAAATCCAAAATATGAAAAAAAAAATTGAAATCTGTACAGTAAGTGTCAGTTGTAACTTTTAGCTCAGTGTGTAGGTCCAAAAGTCAGATTTTATTGCCCTGTGAGGAGCATTTGTCCTATTATAGCTTATAATAAAGTTCAAGGCAGCTCTTTGTTACACACTGCACAGTGTTTGGAACAGCTGAAGGTCACACTATGACCTCTACTTCACAACTTTAGTCATGTTTGGCTGTGTGTCTGTCTTTTTGTCTTCGTATGTGCTTGTTTCAGCCTTTTTGTTTCCTCTGCAGCACTGGACGTTGAAAAGAATAGACTCAAACACAACAGTAATTAAAATTACATTTTTAATGTCGTAACAAACATATAGGAGTTGCAGTACCAAGGGGAAAAAAAAAACAGGAATGGAAATGTGAAAACAACAGGTGTTTTCTCTTTCCACCACACCTGCCTCTCTTTTACTGAGTGGTGATTTCTCAGCGGGGTTAGAGAAAACTCTTTGTAGCTCTGCTGTGACAGCGAAAGAGGGAGTCTTTTCTTCAGCCTGTTTAACCGCGCACACTTCTACGTCTCTCCTCCTCCCTTCCTTTCTGTCTTTGTGGTTTTGAGGTAGATGTGGTGGGAAGCTACATGCAGTTTGCAGCTTTTTTTTTTTTTTTTGACGACAAAGAGTCTAAAGCCTCGTATCAACTGACATCTGGATGATAGCTGGAGGGGGCACACACACACACACACACACACACACACACACACACACACAGCTCTATATTGATGTACACATTTGCACGCTCAACACTCACATTCACAAGTATCCACTTCTTGGTGACTGTCTTAATGATTTACTCTCTCTTCCTCTGGTTTCCCTTTCTCTCATTCTCACCCTCTCTCCTCCCTCCCTCCCTTTCTGACTCGCAGGTGGTGCCCTCCTGTCAGACACACGCACTCCCCCTGACACATGGTTGACAGTAGGAGACGGAAGGGGCGAGAGGGAGTACGGGAGTGACGGAGATCCAGACAAACACTCGCAGAGAGGAGGAGGAGGAAGCCGGCCATCTGTGGTTGGTCCCCTGCTATTCTGCAGCTGTGTCCGTTTTCAACTCCTTAAGGACAAAAAAAAAAAAAAAGCGAAGAAATCAGAGCGAGATAAGGGGGTTCTTCCTACGTCTCATTGCCCAGAGGAAGAGGGGCAATGTTAAGGCCTCACTGGCCTTGGATTAAGCCTCTGGGCCTGCTTCTTTTGAGGGATGGGTGATACCCCAGCTGGATCTTCCACTGTCACTGTCCTGCATGGCTATCATTAGTGGCTAATGAGCTGCTGCTAGAGAGGAAACGGAGAAGGTGCCTGTGGAGAGAGGAGGAACCTTACAGCTGTTATTAAGAGGCCCGGCGATCTCCGACAAGGAGTTCTTTTCCTCTGCAAGAGAGTGGAATCCTTTTTAAAGCTTTTGCGGTTGCAAGCATGGCAGAATATCGACTCTGGAAGTCATAGTTATAGACATTTCTTTTCAAGTGTTGATGGCCGTTTTATGCCTTTTGAAAATTGTCATCATGCAGTTGAAAGACATTATTTTTCAGGGTTATGGTATTTGGACATAAACAGTTTTTTCCTCTCAAGCGAAGGAGTCTCAGCAAAACTCTATAATCATTATCATTTATTTTGTAAACGTTTTATTGTTTTTGCTTTACACTTTCATATTATTTTGACCTTCCTATGCCCTGAAGCACGCTGGTCATCATGGCAGCAGCCTATCGCGTAGTGGTGAGCAGTGTGAGCTGCTACAACAGCGTGGTAGTGGACCGGCGAACTCACTCCCATGCTGTGCACTACTGCTCGGGGCCATGTGGGGCGCTGTCCCAGGGTCTGGACTGTACTGTCGCGCACCGCGGCACCTGCTCCGAGCTGCTTGTCGCACCAGACCCCGTTTACACTGACACGAACAGCTCACCCATACACTCCCGTAACATGATCACTCAGCAGCTTCCTAACCATTGTAAAATTAGTGTTGCCATGGATACTAGTTATAATGGTGGTCTAGAAAGGGCGGGCAGCAGTGGGAATCTGTCCGTAGGGGAAGACAGCCCCACGTGGCGAGGTAAGAAGACCCCAAGTTGCGGAGGATCGACTGGGAACCTGAGCTCCTCTAGCAGTCTAAAGGACATAACTGAAGAGGCCATCAACCTGGCCAGTGGTAAGCTCAAAGAGTTTTCTTTCGACAAGCTCCGCCTCTCCTCCTCCAGCCACGTCACCTTCCGGAAAGGTCGTAAAGTCCGTCCCGACTCTTTTAGCCGACGCTCCACTGACCTGGAGATCATCTACGGTCACTTCAGCTCTAACATCACCACTAATGGAACGACTAATGGCATGACGAATGGCACGGCTACTTCTAATGATGAGAACATGCCGCCGTTTGTGCTGGGGAAAGGGGCAGGGCTGGAGGAGACAAAGCTAAAGGGCAACTCGGGCACCTTGTCAGCCATCACCAAAGTGGGTGGCGGCTCGACAAGCAGCCTAACAAGCATCAGCTCATTAGACCAAAGTCTGAACACGGTGGCCTCCCTGTACCGCAGCACCCTGGGGGATGAGAACCTGATTGCCCGTTTGCTGGAGAAGACACGAGCGGAGGCAGGCAGCGGGGGAGCAGGCGGGGAGGACATCCGTGCCTGCCTTGACATCCTGCTTAAATGTTCTGAAGACCTTAAAAAATGCACTGACATCATCAAGCAGTGCATCAAACGCAAAGCCGGTGGAGGCACGGAGGATGGAGGCGCCAGTCCTGACAGCGTGTATCGGGCTGTGATGACCCGACTCAGCTCCTATCTGAAAAGACTTCCCCTGGAGTTGGAAGGGATTGGAAGCTTGGGAGGCAGTGGGCAGGGTGCACCCGGAAGCGGGCACAGTGATTTGGCTGAGCTGGTCAACACTCTTCACTCCATCCAACAGGGACCTTACTCTCCAATATTTGGCAATGAGCAACCTCCTCGCTACGAGGATGTGGTGCAGTCCCCTCCCATCCCAAAGACTCTTCCTCACTCTGCATCTTCTACTCTCTCCTCTGTTTCATCCTCCTCTTCTTTGAAATCAGACTCCATCCATAATATACCAGCCCAAAGCTCCCCATCCAGAACCAGTTCCCTCACCAATGGACTACAGCATCCACATTCTTCTTCTATCACACAACACACACTCTCTCCCTCGTCTATCACCTGCTCTCCATCCGGCTCCTCTCCATCACAGTCTCCCTCCCCTCTTCGCACTTCCCCGACCCCACCGTACACACACACTCCTCCGGCGTCCCCTATGGAGGCTCTTTATATCGAGGAGGAGGAAGCAGATGTGGGCAAGGCACCAGAACAAATCTCACAACAGACACTCACTCCAAGCAGAGGGGTAAACACTATCCACAACAAAAACGGGACTGTGTTAAGTCAGCACATGCACCTATCCCAAGCACACACACTTCATAACTCTTCACATGCGTCGCCAGCCAGCACTGGCTACAGCCCCACTTGGCCTTCCTCTGCCTCGCTAACAGTCTCAGCACCCAAGGCTGTCTCACACAGGAATGATGACATCGACAAGCTGCTGATGGACTTGGAGAATCTGTCTCAGAGTATGAGCCACCCCAGAAACAATGAGCCTCCACTTCCAGCCAAGACCAGGAAGAGGGAGGGGGGCCAGGGGATCACCCCCAAAGAGGCCCTCACCCAGCCCAAAATGGCCCACTTCCAAGTCCAGAAGCCAGCTAGCCACATAGCCATGAATGGCCCTAGCTCCAGGACTCCCCCGAGTCTGACTCCTCCCCAGGGAGAGAACAGTGAAGCTTCGTTAGGAGAGGAGGAGGATGGGGCCCTTCTGCTGAGGATCCTGGAGAGCATCGAGAGTTTTGCACAGGAGCTGGTAGATTCTGGGGCAGGAAGCTCAGGGAGCGCTGAGCGGAAATGTGGGAAGGAGCGGGAGGTGATGAGGCTCCTGCAGGATACACTGGCCACCACCGGCAGGGCTGATACCCCTCTGGAGAGCACAAACCCGCCAGCTGCTGCTCCCGCTGCTCCACCCATGCACATAAACACAGCCCCGGCCATACCAAACCACTCCCTTGCAAACACACTTACAGTTTCACCTGCGCCCACACCTATACCTGCAACACCCGAGGCTGTGTGCAATGCCACATCCGAACCTGCACCTAAACCAACACCTGACGTGGCCCCAAAACCTCTGCCCACACCCGTACCCGAGCCTACAACTGAAGTTACGGATGAAGTTACAGAAGCCTCTGCAGGTGACACCCCTGCTCCTGCACCACCTGCACCTGCAACGTCGCATTCCACCGCACATTCAGCCGACCTTACACCCGTGGCCGCGCCTGAAGCCCCGGCCGCTGTTGCCACCCCAGCCGCAGTAGCTGCAAGAGACGCTGCCGTTGCTGTCGGCGACCCTGCTGCTGTGCGAGACACTGGATCAACTCTACTCATCCAGCAGACTCCAGAGGTGATCCGAGTAAGTCACACACACACACACACACACACACACACACACACACACACACACACACACACACACCTAAAAATGACAAAAGCACAAGCTCTGTTTGATATTATGTATTAAGGTAGTAATCAAAGCATATTAAGGTAATATTAATCAAATGTCACTTTTGCTGTAATTTAGATGCATTCATGGTTTAACAGTAAATAGACAGTCTGAGAGAGAATAAGTGACACAGACTGACTGACAGCACGAGACTGACAATAGACAATTTGAAAGACAGCCTCTATTGCTTCCAGTGGATGTTGACACAACAGCGCCGATGGGCCGTGATGAATAGTATTCATCAACACGCCGATACAGGTTCCCTATCTGTGCTTGAATAAAAAACAAAGAGAAAAGGCTGGTGCCCTGAATCATGGAACAGAACAGAACAGCTAGTTAGGAGTGGCTCTCTGTTGACTTTTCCTGCTTTCTAACTTGTGTTTTGTACCGTGAGTGTGTGTGTGTGTGTGTGTGTGTGTGTGCAGGCATCTGTGTTGTGTGTATTGGCTCTCCTTTCCTCCCTGGGGAATATTTAAAGGTAATTTAGGGTTGTGCTACGGGAGGGGGAGCATGAGTTCCTGTGTGCTTGTGTGTGCAAGGTAATGACGATGCAGTGAATAAACACAGAAAGGGGGGGTTACCTCAGTCTGTCTGTGATGTGGGTGTTCAACAGCACATTGTGGATTTAGATAATTATGCATGACACACATTAACACCGACTCAGAGTATCAAATCATTAGTTGTCAGGTTTTCCCCCTCTCCCTCTCTCGCTCCACTTTCTTTTTTTTCTCACTAATTTGCTTATTTTTTGTTCTCCCTCCATCCCTCCTTCTCCCAACCACTCTCCTGCTGCTGTTTGTGTGTGTGTGTGTGTGTGTGTGTCTGTGTGTTTATTTACTGAGCTGTGTAACCTTATGCCCTGCTGATATGTAGGGCACCTATTTATGAGGTTACCATGGTAGCTGCAATAGTCAGAACAGAACAGCCAGCACCCAAACACATCATTACACAATCTCATTCCTCCTCCGTTCTCTGACTGCCTATCCATCCTTCCTTCCTCTGTTTTATTTGTTTTTCTGCTCCTCTGCCTCCACATCTCCTCTAATCTCTTGCCATCCCTGCATCTTCTATTCTTTCCCTCCAGTTTTTTCTTTTCTTTGTTTTCGTCCATGTGGGTCATTTTGTTTTTTTCTTCTCTGTGTCCTTCTTTCACCTGTGGTCAAGGAGGCGGTCTACGTTGACCACCGCTTCTCCTTCTGCCCTGTGATTGGCTGCTATGTTATTTTGGGAGCAGGAAATAGCAGTTGTTGCTGTGTGGAAGGCAGAGCAACCCAATGAGAGGTGCTGATTGGAGCACAGCGGGAGGGTGGTTGAAGGGCGGGGTGAGGTGGGGTTGGGGTTCGGGAGAGTGGGGGTGGGTGTCTGTTGGCACACTGAGTGTTAACGGTATCGTTACCCTCCACCCCTGGCAGAGTTAGGTGTGAGGGAGACCTAAATCTGTCCACCTCTCTGTACTATGGCATCCTGCTAACAGACGCACTGTCGCCACAGTGTAAATGGACCTGCATGTGTGTGTGTCGGTGTGTGAGGTTGTGCGTGTTTGTTTGCGTGTTGTGTGTGTGCATCCAGGCTTTCTTACATGTCCAGATGTTCATGCATACGTGCGCATTCACACGTGTTCATGCACATGTGTGTGCATATGGGCATATTCATATGAATCCCAGTTGGTGAACGTGTGCGTTTGATCAAGCATGTATGTGTGTGTCTGTCTGTTGGCCTGAGGGTAAGTTGACCCAGTGCTACTGTGGGTCACAGCTGAGTTTGGGAATAGCTCTCTGACACCCAATACCAACTCTGGCACTCTGGGAATTATGCTAATATTCCTCAGCGCCAACCCCGCCCCTCTGCCTCAGTCGCACATTAAACTGCCAATCAAACTGTAAACAAGGCAAGCCCCCCCTCTCGCACAAGTGAGAAAATGCCCATGCGCTCACACACAACTACTTACACGCTCCACCTTGGAGATTTGTAGCCCTGTTTCACTTGGCACTGCCTTGGCTTTGATGGGAAGTTCTGTTAAGCCCTCTGGGATGTCACTGGCCTCAGGCAGTAGCATCCTTATTTGTGTATATGTCTGTGTGCACGTGTGTATATGTATGTGTGTGTGTGCGTGCACAAACAAGTGCACGCATGTTTATTGTTGATTCTGCTGCTGACAGACTAATACAGGGCTTTCTGCACCTGTCAAGGCAGACCCATTAATCTCCATGGAGACAAGGAAGCCAGCTGATATAAATCAGAGGAGTGGCCACAACAGGCAAACGTGGCAGTAGTGATGCTGAGAGCGGAGTCGACTAAATCCGTTCGTGGTACTTCAGGTCAACAGCCTTCCACTGACACTTGGTCTCTCTCTCTCTTTCCTCCCTCTCTCTCTCTCTGTCTCTCTCTCTCTCTCTCTCTCTTTCCTCCCTCTCTCTCTCTCTGTCTCTCTCTCTCTCTCTCTCTCTCTCTCTCTCTCTCTCTCAGTTTTTGGGGAATATGAGACAAGAAATTTGACCTGAATGTTTTTGTTTCTCAGGGTTGTTTCAGTGCAGCTGATGGTGACATGATTTACAGACACACGTACGCTCCTGGCTGCATCCAGAGCTGACATTCTGATGACTTAATTAACTCACTGCTGATTTGAGTGTTTTTGCCAACTGGTGTGGTCGTGTTGCTAGGTTTGAATAGCACTGGTCAGTAAAGGCAGGGTTTCCCTCGTGGAAATAGATGAGGAGGTGGTACAGCTTCACTCTTTACTTTGTCCAAACCTGGCTCTGGGACACAGTTGGGACATTCTCTGCAGAGAAATGAACTCTGCTTGTCTTGTAACTAGTAACAAATCTACTGATGGATTGAAAGATGTTTTATAGTCAAGAAGAATGCAACACTTGAAGTGACAGGAACAATAATCAGACTTTTCTCAGGTGTTGTTGAGCCCATTTCAGTAAAATAGAAATATATTTACTGTTACAAAGTATAGTGTCAACCATGTAATCTGGCTGGTCAGAGAAGGTTTACTATCCTGATCATTTCTAGGAAGCACTGGTACTAAAAGTAGGATTAGTTTGTGGATTATGCCTGTGTTTCATAGTAACACGGGTCAACATATCCGCAAATGAAAATAGAAGTCCTCTCCTAGTAACAGCTTTCATGAAAGCATTCAGGAGATGCAGTAAGTGCCACTCAAGGGCAATTTTTCATCTTATTGTTGATCTCTTTCTGAGCTTTCCTGGTCACATTTTTCTAGCCAGCTGAGAGAAGTGAACTGCTGACCTTTAAGACAGAAGCCTGATACTTTTTTTGGCACAGAAAGCCTTGAAGTAAAGGGGGATAGAAGGGGCAATAAAGAAAAGTGTGGAGATAGAAAGGAAATAGCAGGAGGACAGGAAAGCCAAATGAATGGATGTCTGTGCAAGACAGCAGGAGAGAGAAAGTTTTTTTGTTACCCGAGAAGTTGGCTCAGAGAAAAGAGGAATTCAAGGGGAGTTGGGGAAGGAGAGGAGCAGGCAAAGAGAAAGAACTGAGATAAGAAAGAGACTCATGGTGCAGTGGGTAGTGGGTGGGGTTAAGGTAGGGGGGGGGTCCTGCAGCTTACAGTTGTTGACTCTGGGTCAAGAGAGGATGACATCATTCCTCTGCTACTTCCACAGGAAATAAGGTCACAGCAGGAACCTCGGCCAAGCACGGAGAGACGCCCGTTTCAACTTAGGTGCACAAGCACACATTTATGCATTCATTTACACACACACACACACACACACACACACACACACACACACACACACACACACACACACAGACACACACACACAATGCACTCCCAGACAGGGGCTGGTGTTGCTATGTGTGAGAGGAGTTTTCCAATGCAGTTCATACCATCCAAGAGGTTATCCTGGACAATGGGTTATTCACCACCCAGCCTTTTTGATATACACACACACACACACACACACACACACACACACACACACACACACACACACACAGACACACACGCGCACACACTCAGAAATGGTGGAATTCATTAACTTTACACGTTTGGCTGAGAGATATTTGCACACACACACACACACACACACACACACACACAGCACTTTTATGCTATTGACATCATAATTCACCACTCCCAATGCAAACTGGGATATCATCCAACTGCAGTTCCCAGCAGTGTAGTGTGCTCTGTATGTGTGTACACTTGCAAAGATGATTTCATGCACACACACACACACACACACACACACACACACACACACACATATGGAAACCTTACTTTTTTTTTTTTACGCAAGTCACTTTTTCATCTGAAGTTTTTAACTCAGCGGGAGTCACTGCTGCGTAACTCCTTGGGCCTCCCTCTGTGTAACCATGGAAACCACCACAACATGTTTATAAGCAGTAGGTATTTGGTGGGACTCCCCTACCCCTGAATATCAGTTGTGCAATCCAATTGGCTGATGGGGGCTCCCTTGCAGAATCATGGGGGAGATGAAATGGAGACTGTGTTGACGTGTGGGTGTGGCTGGCTGTGCGTTTGTGTCTGTGTTTGTGCATGTGTGTGTTTCAGTGTGAAAAGAGTTTCCCAATGTTCTAGAACATCATGACTCGGTAGAAGCTTGGGTGTCAGCCTCACATCCACCCGCCCCCGCCCATTTCCCTACAGTCTGCCAACCCCACCCTCCCCTCTCTCTTTGAACTCACTCTTCTTGACTCAGCTCCACCCAAACTGAGCCGGGGGTTTTATCTGCTGCTAAGATGCTCTCATCAGTTATTTGAAACAAGCATGTCAGGATGAAAATATTTACATGCATGTGTCCTAAATTTAAATGCACAGAAATAACTCTGTCTAAATGAAATGCAAGCTGCAAGATGCTTGTAGTGTTGAAGTAAATACATTTATTTTTCTCATCTTTCTAGAACAAGTAAAACCGAGTTATCACATTTCTTAAAACAACATATTTTTCGCTGTGTAATGCGTCACTAGTGGCAAAGCTGCGAGTTGTTGGTAAGAAATTGCTATGTGAAGCTGTGGTTCCCTCTTTGGTGACAAGCAGATTGTTTCCATCAAACAAACATCTCTGTCAGACGAGGGGATTTCATGAGTTTTGCCCTGGTGTGAGATGAGATTAGAAAGCTGAGGCACACAGGATGAAAGGCAGCAGAAACCAGCATCCTCTGTCACAACCAGACTCACCTGTGATTCTCGAATGTTTGGAGCAGTTCAGACGTGGTAACATTGCAGAGAGCTGCTACCCTCTAGTGACTCTCAGCCCCTACTGTACCGTAAGGTACGGTGTTGACTCACTCCCGTTGTTTGATATGAAGAGGATCCGTAGCTCCATCTACAGGATGATTGCTGAACTACCACCAGTGTCTCAGGATTTCAATCAGAATCAGTTTCATTGTCCAAATAAGTTTTCAAGTGCTTCGAATTCATAAGCTGCTTTTATTGCTTATAATTGATTTTTTAAACACAGGGGAAAAAAAACGTGTGTTGAAATAATGACATGATCTGCCCATGATTGTGACATTATGATGAAAAGACTGTTGCTTGGAAAGGGTGATGCAAGATAGTAGTGTACTGGTCGGAATAATACAGTTTCCTGAGAACATATTGCTTGAGATGCGTGTTAAATGGATGTTAATATGATGTATTTTCTTCTAAATGATCTGTTGGGTAGGATCATGACTTACGCAACAGGTGCCCCCCCTTTTTTAGTATGTACCCACTTTTTCTGCACCATGCTTCAATGCCACCTGACCATCTCCTCCAAAGATTTGTTATTAATATCACGGGGCTGCAGCAAAATGCTAATGCCTTGTGCAGTGGCTACTTATTAATGCTGACACATTTCTCCCTCCTAACATTCCTGTCTATCTTTACTCTTCTATCTAAAAAAAGACAGGAAACAGGAGCTGATATGCTCTGCCATTGGCCGTGTAGAGTCTCTTACTGCACTCTAGTGCCGGCTCTGTCACTGCAGCTTCAGGCTGAGGCCCGTCACTATTGCTGATGTAGGATTAGCTCACTCAGTCTAAATCCTAAAATAGCCATGAAAAGGTAATGCAAAACTTTCCCTGATAGTCATGTATATAAATATGAAATGCCAAGCTGGCCAATGGAAGCCTCGGAATGTGTTGTTATTAAACAGTAATTGTTCACAGGCTGCTCTTCCCTCTGAGGGAGATGATTCACTGGGTATTTTTTCTGGTGATGTAGCTGGTCATCCCTCCCAGAAATAGACAGTAAAGTGATACAATAAGTAAAAATTTCTATAAATGTTCTCCGAGCAAGAAGCCACTCCTCCTGCGGTTATTGAGACAGCTCCTTATGGCCTTAAAATGTAAGGTTAATGTTTTATGATTTTATGTGATGCAGTTATTTTATTTGAATGACTTTTATGTACATGACTATGTGTGACTTTTGTGTCACAAACTTTTATGAATTCAAATTCGATGGAGTTAGTTTGTCTGTTTTGAATATAGTTATTTGAAAATAATGAGTTTAAGTGATGTTTACTGTTCGTAATGTATAGTCATCTCATATTCAGTGTTATTCGTGATGCTATTTAACTGTAAAGTATCTTTTGCGCAGCCATTTTTCTGCCCTCACTATAATCTCTCTACAAGAAAAGAAATGACTCCCCACCAAAAAGCACACTGCATTGTACAAAAGTAAAAAAAAAAAAAAGAAAAAGAAGCCATTCTGATTGTGGCTACATGATTCAAAACAGGACACTTCCAATAAAGCTTGATGACAGCAGTTGGTCTCTGAAGTCTTTATAGGAAGTAATTGGGAAAGTGTGAAAACATATTTGGATAAAACACAACAATGGTAGCAATCAGAGAAACAACAGACAAGAGTTACACCAAAGTGTTTTTAAAAAAAGAATTAGTACAGTGTGAAGAAAAGTGATTCACAATACTGTCAAATTAGTTCCACTCTCCCTCATGAAAGGAATAAACAACGTGTCACAAGTCAAAGAACAATATTAAAGGAAAAGTTCAACATTTTGGGAAATATACTTATTTGCTTTCTTTGCAGATTGTGAGATAAAATTAGCATGTTTATATAGTAAATCTAAGTCTAAGCCAGCAGCTAGTTAGCTTAGCTTAGCATAAAGACTGGAGACAGCAAGAAAAGCTCTCTTTTTACTAATTTTACTAATTAATGCAGTATATCTTGTTTGTTTCATCTGTCATCTGTCAACAAATGTGTAAAAACAACAAATTGCCCTTTACATTGAATTATGTGTGTATTATGTGTGGACTCCCACTTCTGGACTACTGCAAAATGATAAACTGTCATTTCTTTGGAAATGGATGGAGCCAGGCTAGCTGTGCCCCCCTGTTTCCAGTCTTTATGCTATGCTAAGCTAACTGGCTGCTGGCTGTAGCCTTGTATGGACAGATATGAGAGTGGTAAGGACCTTCTCATCCAACTCTCTTCCAGAAATAACCGTAATTCCCAAAACCTTGAACTATTCCTTTAAGTCCCCATAGGAAATATGGCACAGTACACGTTCCATAAAAGTAAAAATAAAAACCGTACGGGCAAACCTGTTTTATTTGAAACGTGCCTTGAGATAACTTCTGTTTTGATCTGGCGCTATATTAATAAAGATTGACTCGACTTGACTTAATATGTATCAATAGTTAGTCCCACAGTAATTCAGCAGTTGCATGAATGTTGTATTACCATAACATTAGCCTCAGATAGCAAGTTTGGTTAGTTTGGCTAGTTTTGTTAGCACTTAATAGTATGAAATTGTGCTAGTAGCAGTGGCAGTAGTAGATGTACATTGATAATGATTAGTAAAGTAAGTGTCTGAAATCTCAGTCTACTGTTCAATATAGAGTAATATATTGGGTGTCCACTGTGACAAGTGAACAACAGAGGGATTTTGGACATGGCCTTGCTTATTATTCTCTGTATTGGTCTCAAATCCAATACAGAGGTTCAGTGGTTGATCAAAAAAAAAAAAAATAGTACTGTTGGCTGCTGTGGTACCTGAGCCTGCGACAGCATCTGCTTCCACCCAGACAGCCCCAGCAGCTGTGTTTTTAACTGTTCCCATGTTGTCCTCCTCTGATTCGGATGTGAGGTAGACCATGGCCAGCAGTGATTCACTTCATCTATCACGGAAGCAGCACCCAGTTTAAAGAGGAGGATCCCAAGGCAACTTTGTGTAACTGTCTGTGTTCATCTGCATGTGTGTGTATGTGTGTGTGTGTGTGTGCGTGCGTGCGTGCGTGCGCGCATGTGCGTGTCCTTCTTGAGAGGAAGTGAGACTGGGAATAAAGAATAGAGCAGAGATGTGAATTGCGTTTCCTGCTGTTGGCACGGTAACCCTGGGAGCATTCCACCAACCACTCAATCCAGGGAAAGGGTTATTGCCATAGAGATGGCATTTGGCAGGCCTGGTCTAAAGTGTGTGTGTGTGTGTGTGTGTGTGTGTGTGTGTGTGTGTGTGTGTGTGTGTGTGTGTGTGTTATAATCACAAAGATGGGGAGGGTGGGTAGCTTTTTTTCATGTGATGTCAGGTTCAAGTTTAAACTTTGTTTGTCCCAGTGGGCAGTTGGTCCGACTGAAAGTTTTAAAAATAACATCACATAAAAATATAAGGCTGACATGTGTAACAACATGCACTTGCCAATGCAGTAATGATTGCAGTGATCTTGTTATTAAAAAAAGTTTGTAAACCTATAGAATTAGTGCGAACTGAATAATTTAACATTAAGCTTGTTCAAAGGGTCAAAAATCATGTTTTGAAAGATATTTTTTCAATGTAGTTATAAATCACCATTCACATTTCAATATATCTGTGACTTTGTATCATAGAAAGTTTGTAAAACAGGAAATCAAACAATAAATGATAGTAACAAGTTTACGGTTATTGATCCGTCCATTTAAATGCCTGATCATATAACTCCCTGATCTACTCTGGTTTTCAAGCATCTTTCCCAACCGTGTGTGTGTGTGTTGTCACGTGTGCGTCCATATGTGTGTGAAGTCTGCCCAGTGCCTGAAGCAGGAATAAACATGAAATCGTGTTGCTATATTTAAACAGATAATTTTACACACGGCACACAGCCAGTTTCACAGAGCAGGTGTGTGTGTGCGCATGTGTGTGTGTGTTTAGGAAGTTGTTATGTTCACACTATTTAACTTCTCTGAAAGACTGGAAGACGCAGTTCCTGTTAACTGAATTCACCGAGGCATACGTGTATACACACACACACACACACACACACACATACTACTCACTCACACAAATGATATGCCGTGACAAATTAGACACATGTATCGATGCTTGTGTGCTAATTAAATCCTTTAGAAGGGCATTTGTGCATGACCAATGTGTATTTAACAGTTCGATGTAGGCAGCAGTTGTTGGACAGCTGACTCTCTGCCCAAGTCCCTCTGCTCTTCCCATCATGCATCTATTTGATCAATGTTGTGAACGCTGCTGACTCACCTGTTCCTGTAGCGGCGGGGTAGGATTTGGTCTGTGCAGTGGGCGGAGGAAAGAGCTTGCAGACATAACACTCAGCATACACATACACACACCTGTTGCACAGCCCCTTAACCCCCCTTAAATTTCCATTAGCAACTTCTCCCTTCCATACCACAAATCCTTTAACCATAACCTTCTGTCTTTTCTCTGCTTAACTCAGCATCTTAGAGGAATATATTCATTTTGGGGCGATTAACATCTTATTATTATTATCATTATTTTTAGTAGTAGTATACAATTACCTATTTATACCTATTTACATATCCCACAGCTACAGGACAACATAAGCATGCATTTGGTTTAGTGTCTGGTCACCAAATGAATGTTAAGTACAACGTTCTCTCTTCTTTTAGCCCTGCTGTGGTCTCCACTAACTGAGAAACATATCTGGCTCTTTAGCTGCTAAATGCTCCGCTCTCTTCACCAGCCAGTTGGTCAGTGAGTCTGCAACAGTAAAGTTGTAGGTCAAAAAAATAGACAAACAATGGTTGTTATATATTTGGTCGGCCTCAGAGCTGACCAGCATGTCACTGCTTACCTTACGTATATCTATAAGTGGGAACAGTTTGTCCCGCTGGTTGTTTTCACGTCACCAGAGCAGACCTCAGCTACTTTCCCACATATACTATCGTGGCAAAAGTAACTTTAAAGGAGGTGGCTCCCTTCCACCATCCGTACAGTTTCAAAACTTGGTAAATAAACAGTTTTTCATTGAAGTATAAACTGTTTTTGAAACGCTGAAGTAAAGTTTAGCATGAGAATGAAGCGGGCAGGTTTTAGGACCCAGTGGAGACTTTTTGAGAGGGCAGGGTTACACGACTGTCAGTCAGACAGGAAAAGAGCACACAGCTGCCCAATGGCATCTGTTTTGGCTCCCTTTACTTACACACACACACACACACACACACACACACACACACACACACACACTTACATGCACACACGTATCTCTTTATACAGAGATTTATGATATCACAAGTGTATCGCTCCAGTTGATGAGGTGGTGCAGAGGAAGTGGTGAGAACTGACTTTAGGTGATCGGACTGAGAACACTAG